>NW_024040374.1:31753292-32045794 GCF_014851395.1 Micropterus salmoides
AAAAAGAGTTTTGATAGGCTGTTCATGTGAACGCTAATCTCTGTTTAGTGTTTCTTTGTTTTACGATTAGACTGACCAGAAACAGCACTTAGGTAGAGAAACCTTTCACCTCTTCCTTGGAGTTGCTTCGGCCATCTGTTAAGGGTTGTTTCTCACCCCTCCTTTTCTTTCTCCCAGGGAGAGAATTAATTTTATAGTCGTCCAAATTTATTTGATATAAAATGCACAAATCCACACTATTGGTTCACAACACCTCCCAGGCACAGGGCATGTGGACAGATGATAAAACCTGAAAACAGGAGAAATGAATAAAAAGAAACCTGCTGCTGTTGGTCTTGCCAGAATTTATTTAATAAATACAGTAATTTAAGTCAATCAAAGTCCCTTTTTGCACATCACTCATTTCAACTAAATTACAACATTACATACATCTGTCATAAACACATTCATAAAGAACTGACAATCCACCTACTCATCATACCTCGTTCGACTTATTAGAAGGGAGTGTGAACTTATCACATAAATAAACCTTTCCTATATTATCAAGGAATGTAAACCTTTCACATATTAACATTAATATAAATAAACCGTTTATCACAATAGTTCTGTAATAACTGACAGAGACGTTGCTGTCCTCAACAGTTTATAACGTTCCAGGCAAAAGAGTGACATTTTTAGCATTAAATTGATGTGGACGACCTTTAACCATCACAAAACATTTTTATAAACAATACAAATAAAACACTTTAAATATAAAATGAACAGGAGCTGGAAACATTAACGGTGGGCATTTATATTGACTAGCTAGCTAACAATAACGTTTGTTTTACCTTTACTGTCATTCTGAACGGGCGTCCACATAGCAGTATAAGTAACTTATGTTACGGCTGCCACCGCCCCCACCTGTATTTGCCTGTGCTTTCAAGTGGGCTATCTGTTATGCTGAGCAGGCTGTGCAAGCCCACGCGGAGGATTGGCTGCACAAGGAGAGAAGGTCCCGCCTACTTCCTGGGTTTCCAGTTACCATGCCCTCGATTGGTGCGGCATGCTACGGGCCAATCAGATGGAGACCGTGACGACCACCACCTGCTTAAAAGCCTGCTGGGTCTGCCATTCGGGGCAGCAATCTGACCTGAGTTGCTTGCCTCGGGAACGCCTGTCTTAGAGATTATTAGTGTTTTGTAACCCGTGTTAGACTTTGTCTTGACATTGTGTGTTTCACTGTGTGAAGGTAAGAGAGTGGGCCAGGGCTAAGCTTAGCTATCACTGACACCTTTCTTGCACACACCATAGTTGTTTTATGTTAGTTTTCACCAGGTTCAGGGGTGCTGTGCGTTTTGAGTTTTGTGTTTTTCAAATGCAGTAGGCTAGTGAGCTTTTGGTTTATTCTTGTTTTGTTAGTATCTCTGTAAGCAGTAATCCTCCTTTTGAGGATCTCCTTTTGTTATAATTGTTTGTTTTTTCCACAGCACCCATTGGCCCATCCTCTGTTTGTGCTCCACTTGCATTATTTCAAATAAATACCCTTTCAAACCAACAACATCTGGTTTATGTTTATGTCCCTATATCCCTAGACACCTCGGGACGTAACATAAGTGGGGGCTCGTCCGGGATAATCTAATAATTGATTCCGGGGGAAAGGATATTTATTGGAATAGGGTAAGGGAGCACACTTAATTGATAAGCTGGTACAGCTGATTGTGTGTAGATGCAATGGCTTCTGAGCGTTTGATGTGGAGTCATTTTTGGTAAATCTGACTCATGACAAAGTTCACGCCTGTAGGAAGGATGACCTGGTTAAAGTAGCAAGTCACCTCCAGATTTCGGTAAGTAAAACAATGTTAAAAAGGGATCTGAAACCATTAGTTGTGGCTACATTGGTGGAGAGAGGGCTGCTTGAATTACCTGTGGCAGTAGAGTTAGAAACGCTTCCGGTGGCTCCACGGAGACCGAGGGGGTGCAGACCCTTAAGCCACAACCAGTCTCTAGGTGGGACGACGAGGTCGGTGGAGGGTTAAAGACACCAGTCACGCTGCCACGTTATGACCCTTCCCCTGAGAGCAGTGCTCGTTCCAGAGATGGGGCCCGTATAAAGGTTCGCCTGGCCCGTCTCCAGCTTGAGGCCCAAGAAAGGGAACGTCAGCAGCACATGCAACTTCAGCTTGAAATCAGAAAGCTGGAAGTAGAGGCTGATAAGGCTGTAAGGCTACGGAAGCTCGAGCTTGAAAGCTCCCAGGCGAGGCAAAGACCGCCTGCTGCTGCACCAGGTATATCATCCGCCTCCTCCACCCTAAATTCTGCTAGTCCAATTTCTCTGGCCTTTGATGTTAGCAAGCATATTGCTCTAGTGCCATTGTTCCGGGAATCTGAGGTTGACTCTTACTTTAGTGTATTTGAGCGCATTGCAGTTGCCTTGCAGTGGCCAACAGAGGTGTGGCCACTACTGCTCCAGTGTAAGCTCCATGGCAAGGCCCAGGAAGCCATTGCAGCGCTCTCTTTGGAAGAGAGCTTAGACTATGAGTCGGTTAAGTCTGCCATTCTTCGTATTTACGAACGAGTTCCTGAGGCCTACCGGCAGAAATTTAGGAGTCATAGGAAGTCACAGAACCAGACTTACACTGAGTTTGCGAGAGAGAAGGGTGTGTTATTTGATAAATGGACTTCAGCCTGTTCTGCTGATAACTACAGTGCTCTGAGAGAGTTGTTACTGGTGGAGGATTTTAAAAAGAGCCTGCCAGAACGTATTGTTGTGTACCTAAATGAGCAGAAGGTAACAACTCTAGCTGCTGCAGCAACAACGGCCGATGAATATGTACTAATCCACAAAACTGTGTACGCTCACTCTCCTGACAGACCACGTAGAGCACCAGTATCACCTCCCTCTGTCCACAAAACACAGGGTGGGGAGAAGGAGGAAAGGAAATGTTTTACTGTCACCTGACCGGTCATGTTATTGCTACCTGCCCGGCCTTGAAACGCAAAGAACAGTCTTCACGCCCTTCCCAGCCTAAAGGCGTCGGTCTAATTAAAACTCAGCGCAGTACAAGAATTGAGGGTAACAGATGCGATGAGTTGGATGTCTGCTTTAAGCCGTTTGTTTTTGAAGCACGCATTTCACTCACTGGCCTGCCTGGGGATCAGCGCTCTGTCCGGGTACTGAGGGATACTGCGTGTTCCCAGTCAGTAATTTTGACATCGGCATTGCCCTTTTCGGAACATTCAGCTTGTGGGTTCGGTTCAGTGCTCCGCGGCATTGAGATGGGTTACGTTCCACGTCCGGTGCACCGTATCCACATTCAATCTGACTTAGTTACAGGGTTCTTTCCTGTTGCTGTTGTGACGCTCTACCCATTCAGAGTATTGTACTTCTACTGGGGAATGATATTGCGGGAGGGAAGGTGACGCCCACGTTGGAGGTGCTGGATTCTCCTCGGTGCGGCAAGTTCCCAACCGACAATCTGTCTTCTTCAGTGTTTCCTGCTTGTGTGCTCACTCGTGCACGCACACGGTTGCTCCAGGATGAGTGCGACAGTTCAGATGTTTCCTTAAACGACAGTGTACTCATGCCAATGTTTTCAGGGAAACTGAGTGGTGGGAACCAAGGAGCAGGCCGACGTGCAACCCCTGCCTGAGGCGGTTGAACCACAGGACTCTCCCGGCTCAGATTCACTTCCAGTTACACGAGGGCGCCTGGCGAACGCCCAGAGAGGAGATCCAACACTGCAGCGTTGTTTCAGAAGTGTGGTAAGTATCAACGATAACGCAAGTGTGGAAAAAGTGGCTTTCCTGCTAGACCAGGACGTCTTAGTTCGCAGATGGTCCCCTCTCCCAGAGACTGATGCTGATTGGAATGTTGTTTACCAGATAGTCGTGCCTTCTTTATAGACAGCATGTGTTATCAGTTGCGCACGAAAGCAAATGGTCAGGACACTTGGGGGTAACGAAAACTTATCAGCTCATTCTTAAGCACTTCTTTTGGCCAGGGTTAAAGTCAGATGTAGCAAAGTTTTGCCGTAGTTGCCATGTGTGCCAGATAGCAGGAAAGCCAAACCAAACAGTCCCTCCTGCCCCACTACATCCTATTCCTGTAATGGAAGAGCCATTCGACCGAGTGATAATAGACTGTGTGGGTCCGTTACCCCGCACCAAGAGCGGAAACCAATATATACTCACCATTATGTGCGCGGCAACTCGTTTTCCCGAAGCAATTCCCCTTCGTAATATTACAGCCAAAGCTGTAGTTAAGTCCCTCACCAAGTTCTTCTCTACCTTTGGTCTTCCACGTGTAATACAGTCAGACCAGGGTTCTAACTTTCAGTCCAACCTCTTTAAACAGGTGCTCGGCACATTAAATATTAAGCATGCAGTGTCCTCGGCATATCATCCTGAGTCCCAAGGGGCTCTGGAGCGTTGGCATCAGACTCTCAAGTCCATGCTGCGTAAATATTGTTTAGAAAACCGAACGGATTGGGATGAAGGGATTCCATTTGTTTGCAGCACGTGAAGCCGTTCAGGAGTCTTTGGGCTTCAGCCCTGCTCAGCTCGTGTTTGGGCATACCCCCCGTGGCCCGCTTAAAACGTTGCATGACCAGTTTGTGTCGCTCAAATCGTCGCCGGTCAGTAACGTATTGGATTATGTCAGCCACTTCCGTGAGCGGCTACACATCACGAACGCACACGCTAAACGGTCCTTAACTAATTCACAGAGTGATGAAGCGCCACTATGACCGTTCTGCTGTGGCTCGCTGTTTTCATCCTGGCGATTGGGTACTGGCGTTGCTGCCCACGCAGACGTCGGTGCTATCTGCTAAATTTACGGGTCCATATGAGGTCCGTGAACGCCTCAGTGACACGGACTACATTCTCGGTACTCCCAGCGAAGGAGAAAAACGCGCGTTTGTCATATCAACATGCTCAAAGCATATCAACCTAGAGAGGATAGTAACCGCTCTGAAGGTGGACCTGGTCCTTCACTCGTTACCTCACCTCCCCAGAGCGCGGCACTGATCGTAACTGATCCTGCGCTCTCCCCCGACTGTGATGACCTGCGGCCGCGTCACCCAGTCCAGTTAGGCACTCGACTCCCTAATTCAGAGGCGATAGCAGAGTTGCCGTCCCAGTTATTACATTTACCTGCTGAACATCGACAGGATGTAATCAACCTTGTCGACAACTTCACCTGTTTGTTCAGTGATGTACCGACCAAAACGACTGTAATACAGCATGATATTGAACTGACTGACCCGCGCCCCATAAAGCAACATCCGTACCGGGCAAACCAGACAAAACGGGAACTGATGAAAGGAGAAGTGGAATATCTTCAGAATGGGTTTGCTGAACCTAGTTCTAGTTCATGGAGTTCACCCTGCCTTGTTGAGGCTAAATCTGACGGCTCACCTCGCTTCATTACTGATTTTCGTAAGGTGAACTGCGTAACTGTGCGTGATTCGTACCCCTTGCCGAGAATGGAAGACTGCGTTGACAATCTGGGGAATGCCAAGTTTGTGAGCAAACTGGACCTGTTAAAAGGTTACTGGCAAGTACCCTTAACTGACCGTGCTGCAGTTATTTCAGCGTTTGTTACGCCAGACCATTTTGCTCAATATTCCGTCATGGCGTTTGGTATGTGTAATGCTCCCGCTACCTTCCAAAGACTAGTGAATACTGTGTTATCTGGAGTGAGTAACTGTAACGCATATTTGGATGACTTGATTGTGTATACAGACACGTGGAAGGAGCACCTACGCGTCTTGGAACAGGTCTTCAGTAGACTCGCCCAGGCCAATCTGACATTGAATTTAGCCAAATGTGAATTTGGAAAGGCGACCGTCACCTATTTGGGTAGACAGGTCGGGCAGGGACAGGTGCGACCTGTTGAAGCAAAGATCTGTGTAATTTCACTGTGCCCAGCCCCCACTACACGTAAAGCGCTGCGTTCGTTCCTGGGAATGGCAGGGTATTACGGAGCTTTCTGCCGTAACTTCTCCACTGTTGCTCAGCCACTAACTCGTTTACTGAGCCCCAAGGTTGATTTTGTGTGGTCTTCAGACTGTCAAGCCGCGTTTGATAGCCTCAAGGCGCTCCTGTGTCATGCACCTGTGCTTGCGGCTCCGGATTTCGCCAGGCCGTTCAAGCTTGAGGTGGATGCCAGTGCGGTAGGGGCAGGCGCTGTTCTCTTACAGGAAGATGTAGAGGGGATCGATCACCCAGTGTGTTACTTTTCCAGGAAATTTAACAAACATCAACTTAACTATTCCACCATTGAAAAAGAGACACTTGCCTTGTTGTTGGCCTTACAACACTTCGAGGTCTATGTTGGGTCCAGCTCCCTGCCGATTGTGATTTACACTGATCATAACCCCCTGGTTTTTCTCTCACGCATGTATAACCACAATCAGCGCCTAATGCGTTGGGCCCTGATCATTCAGGACTACACCTTAGATGTCCGCCACAAGAAAGGTTCAGAGAATGTGGTGGCTGACGCCTTGTCCAGGTTACAGTGAGTGTTGGCGTGTTGAGTTGTGTTTCACCCAAACATGGAGTTTGTGTTTATGGGAGGGGGTGTTACGGCTGCCACCGCCCCACCTGTATTTGCCTGTGCTTTCAAGTGGGCTATCTGTTATGCTGAGCAGGCTGTGCAAGCCCACGCGGAGGATTGGCTGCACAAGGAGAGAAGGTCCCGCCTACTTCCTGGGTTTCCAGTTACCATGCCCTCGATTGGTGCGGCATGCTACGGGCCAATCAGATGGAGACCGTGACGACCACCACCTGCTTAAAAGCCTGCTGGGTCTGCCATTCGGGGCAGCAATCTGACCTGAGTTGCTTGCCTCGGGAACGCCTGTCTTAGAGATTATAGTAGTGTTTTGTAACCCGTGTTAGACTTTGTGTCTTGACATTGTGTGTTTCACTGTGTGAAGGTAAGAGAGTGGGCCAGGGCTAAGCTTAGCTATCACTGACACCTTTCTTGCACACACCATAGTTGTTTTATGTTAGTTTTCACCAGGTTCAGGGTGCTGTGCGTTTTGAGTTTTGTGTTTTTCAAATGCAGTAGGCTAGTGAGCTTTTGGTTTATTCTTGTTTTGTTAGTATCTCTGTAAGCAGTAATCCTCCTTTTGAGGATCTCCTTTTGTTATAATTGTTTGTTTTTTCCACAGCACCCATTGGCCCATCCTCTGTTTGTGCTCCACTTGCATTATTTCAAATAAATACCCTTTCAAACCAACAACATCTGGTTTATGTTTATGTCCCTATATCCCTAGACACCTCGGGACGTAACACTTATAATCAAACTACACAGTGAATACAAAAAAACAACTTAAACACAAGCGATAATGATTCACTATGCCTATTTATCGGTTTTGTGCTTTGTAAAACAGGATAAATTAATAACACAGAAACCTGCTGCCGTTGGTTTTGAAGGTCTTGCCAGAATGAAGATTACGACAGCTCATCAAAACAGTCCCCAACCGGCAGTAGGAAAGCGCTCTGCTGCCCCCTACTGTCTGTAGTGGAGTACATATTCGTAATGCTAAAACATTGGAGGACTTTGGTGACTCAACATCAAAAGATCGTCTTAAATTAAACCAATAAAATGTGACCATACATTTTGTGTGCGTCACATATGAAGTGGGATCAAACATATCTAATGTTAAATGAGATACAGAGGAACCTAATAAGAGTCCACTGTTCTCCTATAGGCGTACTCTAATTACGCAGTAACAACGTTACACACAGTCTTCCTGATTACTAAGCATTTAATTTGCACATTAAAAAGAAATGTCTCCTTAATTGCTTAAAATGACTAGTTTACACCCCTAATTTACTTAACTAGCCTCAGCTCCTCCGTGGTCACCAGTGTCCTTTAACAACCAGTTGTCACTCCTGAGTCCTCTGGAAAATGAATATAATTTAACTTAACTATCAGGATGTAACATTACAGTCTGTGTACAGGACACCAGTTTAGCTTGGACTTCATGTTCTCATTCCTCAACAAGTTAGGTAATAATGAGACGCAACTATTTAACATTACTCATTCCTAATTTAGCTAAAGTTAACCTTACATTGCAGTCTAAAAATACAACAATGTGCTTTACAGGGGAGATGTTAGCTAGCAGTTGCGGAAACAGACTTAACAGACTGTGACATTCACTGCAAATGTCCTGTCAAACGGACAACTTACTAAGTAACTTCAATATTTTCCTCCGTTAACTTTCACCGTCACGTTCTACCGCTCGCTCTCTCTTTCGCTGGCACACACACACTCGCTTTGCAATCACAGGACACACAGGGAGCCAAACCAGCAATGAGTGACGGTGAAAATCAATGTTGCAGTCATATTGATGAGCGTGTGAAATTTAAGTAGCGTGGTAATTCATTCATTCATCAGCAGCGGTGAAATGCGTCGGATACAGGGGCAACACTGGTCCCAGACCAGTAACAGAGATCATGGATCTCTGTTATGTGCACACCTCCGACTGTCGGGGTGCTGTTTGCATTAAACTGATTTATATTAAAGACTTCAATTCTTAATTTTGTTGTTGTTCTTTTTGTCCACTTCTTGATGCTGGTGTTGACCACAGGACAGGAACTACCACGATGTCCACTCGGCTTTTTGGCCATACTAGAAAAAAAAGTATGGTTAAATGTAAATTCAGTACAGTCCACTAACATGCATCGAACATAGCTCACACCAACTTTAACAAACACTGGTTTGCTTTTTGCTAAATACCATCATTAGCTAGAGCCAGTGGCATTTTCAAACTGCTGAAATTAGCCTAGCGGCTAGCGGACTTTCCCTGTGCTCCTAGCTTAATACATTGTTATATAATATAATTATACTATTTCTTACTCACCGCTGGTTTGAATCGCAGCCTCTCCCGACACAACAACACGGTTGAATTTCAGTCTGCATTCACATTTGGTTGAAACAGCAGCTGATATTTCCTTCGTGATAGCAACAAGCTGGCACAATAATGGCAGTACAGAGGCCGTTTTACTTTGAAATGTGGAAATGACGTCATCAGCGGGCATCAGCAGGCATCATCACGTGGTCTCCAAAAACAGCCGAATGACACGAGTCGATTTTCTTTCCATCGGCGGAATGTGTGAAGAACTGAGATCGACAAATACAGGCGGGACTCACAAATGCCTGTTTGAAAGTGACAAATACTTTTCAACAATTTGTAAATTAAAACTGGACTTGTAAATGTTAGGAGATTCACAAATGTGGTTCATTTATTTGTAAACTATTAAATATATTCACAGATATTTTTTATTATTTGTGGAATTTGTTTTCTATTTGCAAAATATTTTTGTGAGTTTATAAATCTTAATTTTGTGTTTGTGCAAAGGTGTTTATATTTACAGATTACACATTTACACACAGATCGCTCATCTGTTCACACAAATAATATTGAAATATAACTACCCCCATAAGTAGTGCTCATAGAACAACCTACTGCTCAACGTCAGCAAAACCAAGGAGCTGATCGTTGATTTTAGGAAGAAAGAGAAAGACACACTTCTGTCTACATCAGCTGAGGTGGAGAATGTGGGAGGCGTGAGTGGTTGTTCGTCTACAGGTGAAACGCAAAAAATTAGCATATCACTTTGAGCCTACAATACTAAACCTTTTCACAATATTCTAATTTTCTGAGATTTTGAATTTGGGGTTTTCATGAGCTGTACGCAATAATCATCGAAATTCTATCAAATACAGTCTTGAAATATCTCAGTTTGCATGTAATGAGTCTATATAATATTAGTTTCACCTTTAAGTTGAATTACTGAAATAAATTAGCTTTTGCACGATATGCTAATTTTTCGAGTTTCACTTGTATGTGTGGCCCTGCGATGGACTGGTGACCTGTCCAGGGTGTACCCTGCCTTTCGCCCGATGTCAGCTGGGATTGGTCCAGCCCCCCGCAACCCTGTACGCAGGATAAGCGGTTGACGATCGATGGATGGATACGTCATTCATTAGATCTAGCTCTGACAGAAGGCATATGCGCTCTTATTTTGAAGTAACATCACGACAACATGGTGCAGGATGAGAGAAGTTCGCAGACAGAGAGCGATGGACTTCACATGACAGGATTCTCAACAAAGCTGTTCTGATTCTTTTGATCGATGGATCAAGCGCTTCAAAGGTAACGGCAGTAAGCACTTTTTTTACTTTACTCCTTTGTACCAGGCAGGTTACACCAGTAAATCTATAACAATCAGACTTTGGGGCTTGTTGTTTCTGTTAAATGAACTGAACGACTGAATTGTGGAGAATCTAACCGATCTAATGATGTGTAGCATGTCCATACAGACACATTGATCATAAGTTTAAACATTAATATTTGTATTAATGATCTAAGCAGCTCAGAAGTAGCTAAAGCAGGCGACCATGCGGGGTTTAAGAGGATTTATACATCCAAAGAACTTCTATAAAAACTAGACCAGGCGTTAAATTCAGGCAGGCGTTTATTTGTCAAAATGTGTTCCCACACCAGGCCAGTAAACTGGATAGGCTGCTATTTGGGACTCAGCTATGGTATAGGTTTTTTATGGTTAGCTTTTACCCTCTCTCAGTTAGGTCAGATTATTTGTAAACTAAAAGCATCAGTGATTATGTGATTCTTTATAGACATGTATTTGACGTCTCAGTCAGCTGGCAACAGAGCGCCAAAATCTCAGACACCAGGCTTTTGGCTTTATTCCAGGTCTTTAAAAAAGCAAAACATTCCTTACTCCCAGGGTGTGCAATTTTTCCACATCAGAACAAAAAAACATTGAGAGTAACTTTTATAAAAATAACTTTGCTAAAACAAAAACGGTTACTATATCCTGACAGTAGTCCATGAGACAGATAATCAGTGAAAGAAATCTGGGGTCATTGGCTCCCCCTACTGCTCCAAATGCCATTTGCAAGAATCCACTGTGCCCAAACAACCAATGAGAGCCAGGAGCAGTCTATAACGTAGTGTTAATCACGTCTTCTCACTCAGTCAAGCTTAATATCTTCAGTGCGGCTTCATAAGTTTTGAAAACAGAATTGCTGAGAAACAACAAACAGAACTGCCCATCCCTTCTTTGCAAACAACAGCGTATAGTACAAAACATTAGTTAACACGTCCCAGCTCTTATGTTTGATGCCATTGTGCTCGTGGCAAGGGGCATGGTGACAAACAGTGGTGAATAATTTTTGAGGGCGGGGCAGAGGTTTTACTAGCCTCTCATCCTGCTGTTAGACATAGTCGCAGCTGTCTCTGAAGCCTGGCACGCTCTGCCTTGGGCAGCTAAGTGTCAGATGGGCCTTTGAGAGGACGAATCAAAGGAGGGACCCGAGTCTTGGCAAGGCTCTCCCTACAAGAGATGAGGTTCAGGGCCTTAACCAGGGTTTAGAAATTAGTAAGGTCCAGATTTTATAGAGATTCATAGCAAAATTAAAGCTGCAAGCAGCGTTGGGCGAGCCCTCGCGCGTGTAGTGCGTCAGGGTGTGAGCTGGCCGCGTTGCATATTCTGGAGCTCTGCCGGTGCTGCTCTGAAATTACGTTTTCATGTGTTTCCCCTAGTGTGGACACTGAGCATGGAACAGCTACAGATTGAAATGAGGTTTGCGACGGTATAATTAGCTGCGCCTGCATGATCTTAAAGCCTTCATTTAAGTTTATTGTGTTATCAATGGTGTTTATTTGAATTATTTTATTGATAGGCCTACATATAATTACTGAGGTCCGGACCTCGGTGACCTCATAGCTGGCTATGGCCATGATTAGGTTTCCAGGGCAACTGCCTGTGATACGAGTAGCAGAGAGAGAGAGACACGTGGAAGATTGATTGGCCCAATCCCAATGTCCACCCTCACAGACTCACGGACGAGGCGCGTTCCCGGGAAGTCCGTGAGGGCTTAGGGCCGTCCCACAGTTAAATCGCGAGGGCTCTCTCGCGGACATTTTGCCCTTTATAGACCGTTTTGGTAAGTCTGCATTTCTGCACTTTGGCTGAGGGAATTGCCCACAGGGATTACCAGGGGAAGCCCGGAAGCGAGAGAAGTATCACGGCAAATCCGCGTATTAAGAGAAGAAGAAGAAAAACGGTAAACAAACAAGCACTGACACCAACGTCGATGTCAACATTGCTGTAGCATTATAACTTAACATGGAACACATGAAGTCAGAGGAAAGCAACCACCTTTACACACTTTGTTTATTCCACGATTTATTTTAGTTTTTGCTTAATGATGCTGACCAACTTGACCAACAATAGTGTATTGATGATTAGTGCCAAATATATATTGACATTTAGCTCTCCTCCACTCTGTAGGGTGAGAGTCTGCAGGACTTAAAAATCAGGCAAAAACACAAAATAAAAAAGTGTGCAATGTGTTTCAGCATCATCAAGGTAAAGTGATAAAGTGGCAAAGTGTTGTCCCGTTCCTGTTTACAGCATTTTGAGCCCTTGCAGCCTCTCAAACTCAATCACTTTCCAAGTGAGGTCAGTAAAGTCTGTGAGGGTTCAGGGCTTAGGGGGGACTTTGGGATTGGGCCAGAGTATGTTCAATTGTTAACAACTGCTGCTTTAATTTTAAAATGTATATAGAAAAATTTTAAAACTGACCTGCAGGAAAACAATTAAAGCAATAGCATATTAACATAGACCCAGCTCTCCCGCTTCTGATCAAATGTTTTGCTATGCTCAGTGAGAGACTGAGATTAAAGACTAAAAAAGCAATACTTAGTTGAAGACAGCATAGCTTCAGAGTGTGTGTGTGTGTGTGTGTGTGTGTGTGAGTGTGAGAGAGTGAGTGAGTGAGTGTGAGAGAGAGAGAGGCAGTATGAGGAACTTACAGAAGTGGATCTTAAAAGAGCCATAATGGTGGTAACAACATGAGCTATTTATAATAAAAACAAAAACAAGTATTTTTTATCTTTCATAACCCATTTAGAGAGGTCCTCTGTAATATGCACACCTTCAAATTTTACGCTGCTCGTCCTCTCCACAGTAGAACAATTGGTGGTCAGTGGGGGGTTTTTTCTGTGTGTTCTTCTGAAGTTAGTGGTAATCTGTTTTGTTTTGCCCACATTTAAGAGATTGTTATTGCTGCACCTTACAGCCAGTTGTTTCACCTCATCCCTGTAAGTTCTCTCATTGATGTTGTTGATGAGACCCACCACTGTGTTGTCCACAAACTTAAGAGAATTCTTCATCTACATCTAAAGAAGTGAAAATGTCATGCAAATACTGTACTGTAAATATGGACCCTACCAGACACAGAGAGATTACCTATGTAGGAGGGGATGTTCCCACCACCACCATGGGCTTCTGTGTGGAGTTTGCATGTTCTTCCTGTGATCATGTGCGTTTCGGTGTATAATGTTACATTTCTAAATGTGTACTGAGTTTTGTAGATGTGTAAGATAATTAATTTTATAAGAGGAGCACTCATGGCTTTGCCCAAACAAGAGGCAAAGATGTGACAAGAGCAGCTGCACAATCATAGGTCATAGCTACTCTGATGATGAAACTTAACTTCTATACTGTATCAAAATGTAAATTTTCATAATGAGCATTGGCACCAAAAGTGTGTGGCTTGTCTTCTTGTTTTTGTTAAGTAGCAGGTCATTAATATTGAGGTCCTGTGCGCTCAGCGCACTGAAACTTAAGACACATTATACATACATATTATTTAACCCATCTCAGACTTAACATCAGCAGAGACAGAACATTATAAGCTTCGTAAAGGTCGGTCTCATGGCAGGGCTGGTGGTTGTTCCATTTAGGTCGGCTTTTGTTATAATTACGTTTTCTTCTTTAGAAAGAAAGGAAGGACCTGAATCTGTGGAGGCCAGCCATTATATATATATATACACACACACACACACACACACACACACACACTCTCAACTGCAGCTTCTTCCACTATAATGGAGATGTGATGGTGAACCACGTTCAGAACATCTATGAACACAGCACGCTGGAACCAGTTACGACATATCTTATACAGTTTGTGGTTAAAAATTATTATTAGTGGTCCAGTCTTCAGTGGTACTTGTTGGTGCCTGGTTTAATTTGATTTCAGTGCCTCCAGAAATAAAATATTGTGGAGGTAAATTTCCCAGATTGTGCAAAGAATTAGAACAATTTTATAAATGGAAATGTATCACCAACATTTGTACTGAAGTAAATCACAGCTAATTCTGTAGAGTAAAGATTCTGTTTTGGAGATTAAGAGAAAAAACACATGAACATGACATTTCACAAATTACAAACACTATTAATAGATTCATGAAGATATAATTTATTGCTGGTTCCTGTTCCGGTGTGTTATATTTTGTAAATATGTTTTTCCTTTCCCCAGGATACGCATCAGCCATCAGTCTTGGTTCACGGTTTTCATGTTAAGATCTTTATGAATGGACGCAAAGCCAGATCAGTCCTACAGTTATTATCCTTGGCCAAAGACATACAAATAGACAAATGTGACTGAGTAAGACATCTAAAAAAATATCTCTAAAAAGAGAGATTTAATCCGGTAAACAAATATGTCTCAGCCAATGCTTGAGGTGTGACTTTTGTCGTTAGAAAGTATTTTGTATTGTCGCTGTACTCAGTTAAAAGAATGGTCTGTGTGTATTTTCATGTAGAGCCAGTAAATGTAATTTAAAATATTTTTTATTAATAAAATCTTGAGAATTGTACAGCTTCGGGTTTGCTCTTGAGTCTTTTCTAGTTTAAACTGTTGTTTCCTTTAGACCATACCCATTTGGTGCATCCACACGTTTAAAAAATGTCCAATCTTATGTCTGTGTGTGTGTTATTGTAATTTATAAATATTATAATACATTAATAGTTTTATATAGGACATGTTTAACTGTTAATACACTATGCATCTGTTCAATATATAAATAATTACATAAAATGTGACCTGATGAGCCTATATAAAATGTGTAAATACCCCATTCTTCAGGACACAACACATAAAGGTAATGACTTCATAAGGTGCCTGCCTTAGGCCCAGCAACCTGCCTGTAAACTGTATGGTATGCTTAGTAATATATGGACACTATATCTACAGCTAAGGCTGATGAAAATATCATTATTGTCAGTGTGATATAAATAGTGATGATACATACAATGCTGTTTCTTATAGCCTACATAAACAGAAATAACTCAGATTACCGTTTTAATCTCTCCAGTTTACTATTTATCCTCTTAGTAAAATTCATAATAAGTAAACTTTACATGCAGAAGATCAAGGTTATAGGAAGGTTGTATTCTAACTATAGACAAAATAGCACAGTTCAACAGAGTAATGCCCCCCCTCCACCGTTTTAATCTCTCCAGTTTACTATTTATCCTCTCATTTCTCTGAGCTGTCTGAAGAGCAGAAGATTTCCTGTCGGAAAAGAAGAGCAATGTCTTCTAGCAAGTCGGCCCGAGCCCGCTCTCTTGACAAAACCCTCGACCTGTTGCTGTTGGATGAGCAGGAGTCCCCCAGTGGCTCCCTGCTTCCCCCTTTCCAACCCCCTGTGACACTGGCCTTGATGTTGCTATGTTGCCGCAGCGAGGCAAGCGATCATTAAGCTTCAGGGATGCTACCATCAGGCTAACATTAAGCTAACAGTTAGCTAACGGTAAGCTAATGTGTAGCTGACATGCAGAGTGTCTTCCCTTCATGGTCACCAAGGTGCCTCATCAGCAGGTCCGACCGCTTCCAGTCCCCATCCAGTTCCCCGACTATTACGACTGTTATTTATGTGCATGCCAAGACAACATTTGGCTGCTGTCAAACTAACCACAGCTATGGATCAGATCACCGACTGGCTAAATCGTTCGTGTCTTTGACTAAATTTTGAGAAAACTGTGGGAATGTTTTTCACAAAGAGACAAAGTAACACTGTGTCAAATATAACGATTTCAGGTCAAACCATTAGGATTGTGCCACAATTTAAGTATTTGGGTGTTACTATTGATTCTAATCTTTCTTTTAAAGCACATATTGAGAAATTGTGCAATAGGGTAAAGTTTAGCATAGCTAATTTTAGATATACTCGAAATACACTTAATACAATAATGCTGCAAAATTATTCATGGAAACCATGATTGTGTCACATCTAACATATTGTTTGACAAGTTGGGGCCAAACTAATTGCTCATCACTAAAGCCTCTAGCAACTCTTTACAAAAAAAAACTCTTAAAGTTCTGGACCAGAAGCCTAATAGTTTCATTCAACATCATTGTATTATCCTTAATAATCATAAACTGTTGAGCTGGGAAGACGTAATCAAATACAAAAACATTTGCTTGGTCTATAAAATTTTGCATAATATTGCTCCTGCTCCTTTTAACTCATTCATAATTCAACGTAATAATAGTATTCAGACTACCAGAAGCACCACACGAGGTGATCTTCTAATCCCATTTAGGAAAAGTACATTTGGTCAATTATCATTTTTTTGTTAAAGCAATACAAAACTGGAACTCAATGCCCACTACAATTAAAGACATACATACGTATTCCACCTTTACTATATACCTTAAAAACTGGCTGTCCGACAATTACAACTGTACACATTAATTTGATTGTCGTGATATGTATTTGATGTGACATGGTCATGGTACTGCAATTTGACTTCTACTGCCTGCCTCAATGGTATGTCCTGTATATGTTTCAATGTGACATTTGTGTGAATATTATTTGTTTTAATTTGTACTGTTTTAATGCATGAATTGTTGTTGTGTTTTTTTTTTGTGCTTGTCTCAATTGTGTGTCTATTTTGTTCTGCTTAGTTTTGTTGCAAATATAATTAAATGTGTTTTATTGGATGTATGCTATTGACAACTGGCCGGGAACAACAGTTGGAAATTAGCCGTAGAGGCTAAAGCTGCTCTTTTTTATCAAAAGGGACTGTCCACAATATTATAAACAAAAACTAAACACATGGGTCAGTCCCCTGCCTCCCATGTTGTGCCATCGGTGCTTGTGTGCACGCAGACGCCAATGCTGCGGACAGCGGGTGACTGGGTGGCTCCTTTATGGCTATGGGCAGGTGGGTTTTGTGCTTGGGGGTACCGTATGGCCCAGTGAAGTGCTCATCCTGCTTCGCCTCTAACCCAATAGCGATAGCCTTAGACAAAATATAGAATGGTAGTTACGTACTGTAACTCCAGATTCTTTGATTATAGGCGCAACCCAACAAGGTGAGTAGCGTCAATCTAGCTTACAGATTAGTTTGTTAATAGCTAGCTCCCTGGAGGGAGCATGGTGGACTTAAGAGCCCTTTTGTTATGGGTGTTGTGGTGTGGGCACAGAGAGGACCCAAATGCAGCGCTCAGAGCGAAGGAGGTTTATTGAGGGAAAAGGGTTTGAGGGACTGGAGTGGAGGGAGAGGTGGATGCCAGGGAAACACTGGCACGGGGAAACCGAGGAGACTGGGACCAGAGAGCCGGGGAACACTGGGGCCGAGGAAGCGAGGGCGAACTGGGAGGACGCTGTGGGGGAAGTCTGGGGAGGAGAGGACCAGAGGATGAGCCCAGCCGACTGAACGGAGGACGACGGTGAGTGAACCTGGGAGGGAAACAGACAAGATTAGTGACAGCAGGGACAAAGCATGGGGAAATAGGAAGAAATCAAAATACATGCGAGCTTGAATGTAGAGGTGGCACCGGGTATGGAGCAACAACGATCAAGCAAGAATGGTGTGGAGAACCGGGGTTGAAATACAGGCAGGGATGAGGTTGATTACTGGCAGGTGTGGCAGGCTGACGAGGTGGCTGATGAGGTGCAGGTGCAGGTTGTTGGCTGGGCTCAGTAGCGGAGGGAGAGAGAGCACATAGGGGAGGAGACACAGGGAGGCAGGCAGAGAAACTGATGAAAAGGAGAAAAGACCAGGACACTCACGTCAGCCGGGCTGCCACCACAACAGGGCCCCCTCCTCAACGGACGCCTCCTGGCAGCCCTCCCAAAAGACTAGGCGGGGCTTGGCAGAAGTCGGGGGGAGGAAATCGCACTGGGGACTTCAGAGAGGGTTTCAGAGCTGGGAAGGGTCAGGCGAGCGGGCAGGGTGACAACCCCTCCAGGGGCCGGGGAGCCGGGCTAGAGGCCGGCAGCGAGACAGCAGCAGGGGGAGTCAGGGACGGGGCTGCTGGGCTGAGGACCTTGGTGCGAGGAGCAGGGTTTGGCCAGACCGCCAACAGGGTTGGTGTCGATCGATCCGCCAACCGAGCACGAGGAGCAAGGGTCAGCCGGACTGCCGGCGGGGACAACACCTTTAACAAAACAAAAGTGTGCCAACACTCCAAAAAATGCAATTATGCAACTGAATATGCTTGGCGAAATGTGCAGAATATCAATTTGAATAAAGAGAGAAAAACTAAATAATTTTTTAAAAATTTCAAATTCAAAATTAATAATTCTGGATTATTCATGCATAATTGTTGCAATAAAGTTGGTATTTAGACAGCCTCACATGGGGCACCAAATATGTTGGGGGTTTTGTCAACATATGGTCAGGTTTGGTTATTAGCTTAATATCAAAGATATTCTAGAAATATTAATACAATTATTAATATTCAAAATTATTAATTATAATTAATAAATACGGGGCACCATCCTGGAATCAGGGACCAATAACCAAATATGAGCCAAGCATGATCAGTCTAAAATGGGGTTTGTCCACCTGTAGATGGCAAACAGAGAAGGGTGAATCAGTACACTGGCCGTGGCAACCAACTCTTACTACAACATTATACACAAATAATCACAGACAACGACTTCTTAAAATTATAATAGTATTTATTTAACTTGAGCATAGATCAATGATCAATAACTTTTGCAAGTAAATCACTATTAACTATTCTAAGCAAAAATGATATAAAGTAGAGAGTGTGGGTGTGTGGGTTTTTCTGGCCTCGGGTTCTGACGAAGCTGATTCTTTGGCGGCAGCAACAGTAATCAGTGAAGTCGACGTTTGAGAAGGTGTAACATGGAGGTGATCTTCTCTCAGTTAAGTACGGAGTTTGTCCGTCTTCTTCTGCAGGCACGAAACGTTATCTTGTGTATAACAGTTTCTTTAGGGATTCAAAATTGTGTTGGTAACAGAAAGAAAAATAAGAGGTAAAAAGGAAAGAAGAAAACAGAGTTGCTCGTCCAGCAAGTGAAGTCTGTATTCAGGAACAAAGAAAGTTCAGTGCTGAAAGAAATACCTCCTGTGGCTGCTGGAGCAGTTGCAGAAAGGCAAAGTTTGTTTACCTCCTACAGATTGGGAATGGCAATGAGGGTTCGGATGTGTTCGGTTTTATATCTCCGCTGACAAAATGGCTGTACCTCCTGGGATTACTCCACCCCCTGAAAGCTTCAGCCAATACAAACCTTTGGTTTGGTTTTAAAGTTTAGAGTAGGTAGGTGTCAAGCCACATGGGCATTCTTGTAGAAATTCAACAGGCCGTTGACAGACTTGTAGGATATCAGAAGGCCCAGTCTTTGTTCTGCCAGACTGTGAGTCACAAATTGTGACATTGTAGCCTACTCCCAAGTAGGCTACCTATGTAAAGTAATAATATAAATGATTTGTTAAAAAGCAGCCACCTGTCATTATGTTATATTCACACCAACAAAAACTCTAGCCCAACCCTGCTTTCATGACTCAGTTTAGATGCATTCACTTAACATTGGAGTCATTTGCCACACTGATAGTTTTGCCGACTTGTCGATTTTATCCAAAGCAACTTACATTTGAGAAACAACATACAAACATCAACAGACCATCAAATACAGCACAAGATCTACAACTGACTATATATACTAGTAAGAGAAGCAATAAATGCTAGTAAAAGCTAAAGCACATCGCATCAATGGGGTAGATACCTAGGGAAAGAAGTAAGAGTTAACAAAAGAGTGCAATCAATACAAGATAATTGTAAAGGGATAGAAGAAGAAGAGCACAGGAAGTGCATGTTAAAGGTTAGGAGTTAGAGGTGTTATAATAGAAAGTGTGAGATGAGTTTTCAAGAGCTTCTTGAAGTTAGAGAGGGATGCCCCTGCTCTGATACCGTGTGGTAGCTCGTTCCACCATCGTGGTGTCACAGACATGATGGCATTTTGCTAAGAATAGCTATAGTAGCCTACATGCACAAGCCTATACACAAGAAGTGGAATATCTGAGACAGGTAGGCTAGATGAAAGAAGTATACATCATAGCTTGCATTGTAGTATTACATTTTTTGATCAAAGGTAGTTCAGACTTCATGTTATTCCATGAAGAAATTAAGTGTGGGAATTAACAGTTTTCTTTATATTTTTTTTTTAGATTGACCTTTCACCAGTACATACAACCCTCAATCTCCATGTGCCAGTCCTTGCTGTGTACTTTGATGGCCAGAAGGACCTCTATCTGACTACAGCTGAGCAGACAGTCCATGGAGGCCTTAGTAAGGATTCTGCCATCACACAAGGCTGCTCGCATGAGGTGCATTTATTGATTATTATGTACTGGCTGGCTCACTGCTTGTCATACAGTGTGGTGTCCTGGGCCTTTCATGTTCCCAAGTCTACAGTTGGCAGACTGCTGCAAACCAGAGTGGAGAAGATCCCTTCGCCAGGAGATCATCAGACTGCCAACTGCTGAAACACTGGGTGAGGTTGGCCAGGCAGTTGCACGGCTGGCTAACACAGCAGATATGGCCAGCGAGACCGACTGGAAGGGCTTCTCTCTGCTCCACGTGTGCACCCTGTGGAACTGCAAGAACACAATTATTTGTAGACCTTGTGGACAGGAAGGCCTGGGACAAAGGCCTGCACTTTATGACAAACCGTGTTTCATAAAGCCCTTTTTGTTTTAGTGTATATTCCTTAATTCTTAAGTTTTAGTTGTGCTACGCATGTCTTTTCACTACCTTGTACAAGGAAGATGCCTTTGTTTGTTATGCGGTTGCAGTCATTATAGCCTATTTAAATGGTTTGCACTCAAACTCCTGAAAATGTCCTGTACACTTAATTGAAAAGACAACTGCATGTATATAAGTTCTATGTGCTGCCTAATGCTAAATGTAGAAGGGCACAAAGGTTAAAATATAATGTAGCCTGAGTAATTGATCAGCTATGTGTATGCACAATCTAGTACATTAAATTACTGAGTTTGGATTATTTGTACAATATGGCAACACAAAATTTCTTGAATAACAAGGTACTTTAAGGACGTTGATGGCACATGCCTGAAATCATGTTGCCTACATTGAATTCCCTGATAATTTCTACTGTTTTACACACAGAATTTCAAAAACACAGATTTTACTAACTGACAACTTCTTGTTTTACTTTACTTTGAAACCAACAAATGATAAAATAAATGATTGGTTTGAGGAATTTGTTAGAAAACAATCTAAAAATCTTGTCCTGGATTCTTCTCCACTCTGGTTTGCAGGTGTCCTTCTCCAAGAAGCCAGGATGTCTTTAGTTGGTAGGGGACAAGCAGAGGTGGATGGCTCATCATCTGCCTGTAAATGCTCCGTACTTGTATACCTTTCTAGTCTTTTTGACCACTCAAAGCGCTTTTACACTACATCTGCATTCACCAGTCACACACACATTCATACACTGAGCCTAAGTGCTCAAACGGAAACTAAGATTCACACACATCCATACACTGGCGGAATAGCTGCCAGGGGCAATTCGGGGTTCAGTATCTTGCCCAAGGACACTTCGACACGCAAGCCAGGGATTGAACCGCAGATCTTCCGATTAACGGCCAACCCGCTCTATCTCCTGAGCCACAGCTGCCCCTGTATGGTGGTGCTGGTACTTGTGCCCGGCTGTGCAGGCTCCTCTTCCTCCTCACATGCCCCATAATGACCGGCTCAAGCGGATTATGAGCCATCACTAGAGGCCATGTTAGCCACAAGCTCAGGTCTTTCCTCAATGTTTGAGTCCATCAGATGCGGGGGCTCAATTGAGTACCGCCCCTCGATTGCCTCATGCATCAATGAAAACCATGGCCATGTGGCTGCTGTGGTCTCTCTCCCAAATGTCCCTGTCCCAGTCGGTGGGTTTTTGATCACCTGGGAGGAAGAATCATGGGATTTGTTAGTGAGATGTATGCACACTGAAACCAATAGAATGTCATACACTGTATTGTATTTAAAGAGGAAGAAAAATGTCATGTTAATGGATGTGCACAGAGTTCATATATACACAGAATATCACCTTATATCTTCTTTTTAAATTGTCCAATTTTTTGGTCACCTGGGTGACATTTAATTGAGCCTCCATTAGCATTAGGCGAATGACTTTACTGTGGAGCACAAAACATGTCAATTTTTTTGCATCCTATTAGTATAAGGGTATCTCTTGTTATTACAGTAAAGTGAATATTGCCTACATTTAATATTCAAATGGGGAACTTCATATTCATAGGCGTTATTATCCCATATGGCATTTGACTCACCTAAATCAACAAAAAGTGGGGTGGGATACATAATCATTAAATTATTAAGTACATGGACAATAGTGGTAGCACGATTTTTATCACACAGTGCAGGTGCTTGCGCTGGTAAGAACACACATCTAAAACTGATTAAATTAAATTATGCATTGCAAAGACACACAATTTACACTTAAACTGTTTATCCGGCACCTTGTTCAAAAGTGCCGGATGTAGACACAATATATTTATGTCATGATGTTCAGCGATGGAGGGGGGCTTGTCAAGTAGATTGAGATCCCTGCGCACTAACAACACTCTAAAAGGCCCATTAAGGCCATGGGACTGCGAGGTACTTTCCGACTGAATAACACAAGAGACTATAAGAAACAAAATAACCAAGAGGAGAATCAGGTACTTTCCAAATGAATGTGATGTGTTAAGTGTGATAAGTATAGCAATCAGTAGAATGATGTATTAGACGTATTATAAAGGAATTATTAAAGAAATGAGAAATGATTAACTATGGTATAAAATGTCATGATTTGATAGTATTGATTGGAAATGTGCATGTCATGATAGATGTATTTGAAAGAATATGTTAAGACATGTTGAAGCTTGTTGCGAAATACTGGACTGAGTGTGACAGCCTCATGACTGTGAGTCATTGAGAGAGAAGGGTCAGCAGGGGAAATGAGTGGACCAAACAAGGACATCTCTGAAACAAATGAACAATCTATGTGCCAGTAGTCACGTAGACAGGATAAGGATGGTGGCTGATATGACAAAGAGATCAGCCACGGAATAGGATATATAAAGAGAAGCCAGAAAGAGATCGGGGTTATTCCTCGGCGGATCTCAAGAGGCATCGGACTCGGAGCAAGACCATCACCGCACCGGACCAAGAGCCCAAGACGAGATGGGGATTTGAACAGCAAACAACTAGGGAACGCTTCAGAGATTTCTTCAGCAAAGTTTCAACAGATCATGCCACGGAGGATAACCATAACAGCCAAGGCAACTGAAGAATCATCGGACTCTGAAGATTTTCTCTCACTCATGATGCAATGAAGACTGAAGACTTTTGAAGACAATTTGAGGGCTTTGGACAAAGCCTCAGGTTTCCACCAGAGTCATCAGCCCAGCAGAAGAGGGAAAGAACTCCTTGGCCAGGACAACTCCTTCCCCTCCCTTTCTCTCCAAAAAGAAGATAACCAAAAACACTCAAGCTCAGCTATTCATATCAGGTTTTGAATTTTAACAGTTTTATTATTTTTACTCAATTTTAACCAATTTCAGTTGTATGCTTGCCCTTGCTAACTTTATGCAATAAAATATATAATCACTGCATTGAAAGAACGATAGTCGACATTGAAGTTATTTCCTCACTAAGGTAGTAATCAGTTGGGTAAAGTGTGTTTAACATCTTTGAGGTTCTTATAGGTTGCTCTAGCCACCGAAATTAACTTATCCTTGGGGCCTATTTTCCTGGCCACTAAATACCAACCTGGCAACCATACCAAGTGCACTGATCAATGAGAAGAGAGCTGTCGTTAACGGGCGTGGCTGGGGTGGTATCTGGCTCTAGGGCTATTCAGTCAGGTGCTATCTCAGAGTAAGCAGGGTAGGCGTTCGGAAGAAGACAGTTAGAAGCCAAGCGAATCTCTTCGACACCAGCTTAAACATCCCTCAGTCATACCTACTAGGGTAATACCCATAGGCCTAGAGGATCGGACCCTTTAAGACGGAGAGCTGGTCCAGTACCTCCTGAACAGGGGTGACTCGGGATCTAACACGTCTGTTAGACGTCTGTCATCTGTCCCCACATCCCCGGCATTCGCAGGTATAACTTGGCAAGTCCCATTGCAGTTGTCTCAGCCTCTTCCCATGCCATGGTGTTTGACATCAGGCCGTTGGTGCACAACAACACTCTTGTGAATTCTAATTCTCTTGCTCAGTCAAGACCCTGTTCTAGGGTTCTCAGCATCCTCCCTTGGTACTCTTTGAACTCCGCAGTTCCCCGGTATTCGTCGATGGGTAGATGTATGACGGCATAGTAAATGAGTTTCCCCCCACTCGTTACTATGACCCGTCTACTCTTCTCTGTCTCGCTCATCCTACGGGTTCTTCTGTCTTCAACCTCTCCCCAGTATTCTCCTCCGGCTAGACGGATTAGCTCCTTGCGGAACTTCCCATGGTGTATCTTCAGGTTATGGTTCGTGAAGACTATGAGCCCGTGGCCATCAATGTCCCAGGGGCTCCCAATCCACTGGTACACGATTAACCCCTTGGCTGGCAATCCTGCGTGCGTCTGGAGGAATCAGGTTCATGGAGGGTAGGTGTTCACCCGGGTTGTTCTCTGTCCTGTGGTGGGCCTTCTTTGACTTACGCTTCAATCCGGTTTCTGTCTTTGGTACAGACGTGGAAGGCTCTGCTCGCCCAAAGTTGGTTCCATCCAGGAGAAGTTTCCCCTACCTGTCCAGGAGTTCCTTCTGTTTTTCCGTCTTGGCTATAAGGTTCCAGAATTTATCAATCACTGGCGTCAGATTACTGGGCAGAGTTGACGGGAGATTGAGGATTCCTTCCCCCGGGGGAGTGCTTGGTTCGAGCGAGTCTCTTCTTCCAGTCTCGTCTTCACTGCTCTCCACCTCCTGTCCCTTCTCTGAATCAGAGCCGGTGCTGGCTGACCCTTGGCTGTCGTTGGAGAGGTCGTCGCCGTCATCCGGGTTCTCCTCAACCACACTCTGGGCATCCCCATCCTGTTGTAAGGCCCGGAGGTAGGCTCCTTTTCTATGTAGTTTTTCTAGTAGTTCTTTGTGTTCAGCGTACTGGCTTGTGGCTCTGGTCTCCGTTGCCTCAAGCACACAGTCAACTCCCAACACGTGCGCTGTCATCTTTATGATGGGATCATACTTCTTGGAAGGGCTCACCAGGGCTGTGATTCGCCCCCTGTCCCATCCGTCGAGAACCTGGAGCCACCAGTCGATCCAGGTCCGGATCTCTTCTTTGGTCTTCACTTTGTTGGGGCACCTCATAACCATTATCGCCTGCCGGTCGATACAGGCATCGGCGTAATAGTACCCTGGGCTCTTCATCATCTCATTCACTTCTTCCTCCATTTGCCCCGGTGTCGCCCTTGGGCAGTATCTCTTGAGGTGCTCTTTAGTCGCAGGGCTCCATGTTTGAAGCCCGTCTCCGAACAGTATAATTCTGTGTGGTATTCTCAGCTCCACTTTTGGGGCCTGGCTCTCTGGTGCCTCACTCTCGAGGCCTTCTGTTTCTCCCATCTCACTCAGCTGTTTTGGGTCATCTGTTGATGCCGCTGCCGCCGCCATTTCTGAAATTTAAAGAATATGTTAAGACATGTTGAAGCTTGTTGCGAAATACTGGACTGAGTGTGACAGCTTCATGACTGTGAGTCATTGAGAGAGAAGGGTCAGCAGGGGAAATGAGTGGACCAAACAAGGACATCTCTGAAACAAATGAACAATCTATGTGCCAGTAGTCACATAGACAGGATAAGGGTGATGGCTGATATGACAAAGAGATCATGCCACGGAATAGGATATATAAAGAGAAGCCAGAAAGAGATCGGGGTTATTCTTTTCTACTGTGCTGAAGACTGAAGACTTTTGAAGACAATTTGAGGGCTTTGGACAAAGCCTCAGGTTTCCACCAGAGTCATCAGCCCAGCAGAAGAGGGAAAGAACTCCTTGGCCAGGACAACTCCTTCCCCTCCCTTTCTCTCCAAAAAGAAGATAACCAAAAACACTCAAGCTCAGCTATTCGTATCAGGTTTTGAATTTTAACAGTTATTATTTTTACTCAATTTTAACCAATTTCAGTTGTATGCTTGCCCTTGCTAACTTTATGCAATAAAATATATAATCACTGCATTGAAAGAACGATAGTCGACATTGAAGTTATTTCCTCACTAAGGTAGTAATCAGTTAGGTATAGTGTGTTTAACATCTTTGAGGTTCTTATAGGTTGCTCTAGCCACCGAAATTAACTTATCCTTGGGGCCTATTTTCCTGGCCACTAAATACCAACCTGGCAACAATACCAAGTGCACTGATCAATGAGAAGAGAGCTGTCGTTAACGGGCGTGGCTGGGGTGGTATCTGGCTCTAGGGCTATTCAGTCAGGTGCTATCTCAGAGTAAGCAGGGTAGGCGTTCGGAAGAAGACAGGCGAATCTCTTCGACACCAGCTTAAACAGTCCTCAGTCATACCTACTAGGGTAATACCCATAGGCCTAGAGGATCGGACCCTTTAAGACGGAGAGCTGGTCCAGTACCTCCTGAACAGGGGTGACTCGGGATCTAACACGTGGCGCCCAAAGTGGGTCTCGATGAAAGGATTCGTTGAGCCTACAGCAGAAACACAGACAGAGAGACCAACCGTCGTTCGTGTGGAACACCCGAGAGAGAGAGGCGTGCGGCAGAGAGACATCTGCCAAGCGCCAGAGCGAGGAGTCCAGCGAGAGAAGACATCCGACTGAACACTCGAAGGAGCAGCCCTGCAGAGAAGCGGAGCTGCCTGGTGACCTGCTAGAGGAAGCAGCATCACCCACCCGCAGAGATCCAGAGGGAGAAGCGGGGGAGAGAGCGACCGAGAGGAGCAGTCAAGCTGCATCCCAGAGCGGCGCTGAATAGACAACCAGTCTGCAACTCATCCCTGACCCGAAGC
Organism: Micropterus salmoides; assembly: GCF_014851395.1. NCBI lineage: Eukaryota > Metazoa > Chordata > Actinopteri > Centrarchiformes > Centrarchidae > Micropterus > Micropterus salmoides. Next base: position 31,780,391 of record NW_024040374.1, read on the forward strand.
GCTAAGGGAGGCTTTGAGGAACAGACGACTCGAGACGACAAAGACGACAGGCTATAATGGCGTATCTTCACTCAGAGATCACTCAGAGCTCCTCACTCCTCATGGCACAATTAAGAGCTTTGGGACAGTCTGCAAGTTGGCAGACCAGAACAACTTCCGGTTCAAGTGAGGAGCGAGGAAACAACAGAGGTGGACTTGAGACGCACCTATGGTGACATATCACTCGGGACTTGTTCCCTTCACAACTTGGCATCACAAACAGGACTTGGATGACAGGGGATGAAAAGTAAACATTTCCATATGGTTCTCTTTAGGTTATATGAAAACGTTCTCTTGAAGTTCCGTTGGGGAACAACAGCGAACAGAACTTCCATCACTTACAAGCGACATTTCCATTTGTCACCACATTCCATTCGAAAAAAGAATGTGTCTGCCTATTTACCATTTCATGACATTACAGTAACATAACATGGCAGTAGTAGTGCAATGAAAATTGTAAAACAACATTAGTTGAGATGAAAATAATTCTATACAGAGCAATTAGATTAGCTACAGGAGCTACGAAGAGCCAAATGTTCATTTCTAGTGGAAGAGGAAGTCTAGCTCAAGCTAAGTTTTCAGCTTATTGGGTCAGATTTCCATGGAGTGGATAGCAATCCAACAAGGTCAGCTGCACAAGTGTCGTGACTACTCAATGAAAGCAAAATGGTTTGGTTGGAACAAAGACAATCATTCTATGAGCAGTAACCCACCTGGATATTCCAGCCCCCAAGGTAACATTGTGATACTTGTTACGGCCTTACAGCCAACAGTAAATAGAGATGAGTGGACCGCTAGCAATAGTCCTATGAACTGATTCTATGGCAGCTCTCCAGAGTTTTATATGTGGTCAGTCAGTTAGGGACAATGTAATTCTAGAGATGAAATAGCCAAAGTGGAAATCTAAAATAAAGTCACAAATCAAAGGTGGCAAGAATGGAAGACAGAAGGGAAACAAAAACCCTAACATGAGATTCAGAAAAGGATTTCAAATGATTGTTATAATTTCCTTGAAAAGATTCCCTACTATTATTATTATATTAGGTTATTGCTGGCTGTGCAGCATATTTGTGACTTACTGAAACTTTCATGGCAATAAATTGACTGAGCTCTCTATCCACCCCTCTCCCTCCCTCCTCTCCTTTTCTCTCTCTTCTTTTGCGTGTCATATGAGACAACAGTAGCACAGTTACATTGAATATCCATTTATAAGTTGTTTTTGTTAACAATAAATGAATGACAGATTCCTCACTTTATCTTTGTATGTTTTAAGATTGAACACATATTCGTGGTGCTTATGCCTGATTAAGGTCCATAGCTTACATTTATTCTGATTGCTTTGGTGCTATTATCGCAAGTATTTGGTAAAGTTTCACAACTCTTAGAACAAAACTCCAAAGTCATCAGACTTCTTTAATTTAAAACTTGCCATTGTGCATATATTTGGATGTTAAACATCTCAGTTTTACTGTAAAATAAGGATTCCACCCTGCTTGTTAAGTATACATTTACATGAGCATAGTCTATTTGGTAAAGGTTTAGTTACCAATGTGTTAACCAGATATTATTGATTGATAATTAGGGTTCCATAACTGCCTTGATAAGACTTCCAACATGCTTTGGGGATTTTAAGTCCAGCAGTATAAACAGAAATGCTTTATTTTATTAAATTATCAATCAAGTTTGCTTTTGCTATCATCAACCACAGCAACATTTGACATAATGTTCAATAAAAATAATTTCTAAGTAGTTAGATGCTAAAAATGTCTTGCATTATACCTGAATGTTTTATGGTGTAAATATGTTTTAATGATACCAATTACACGCCCCTAAAGGTACTGCAAAAGTGATGCAAGGACCAAATATGAACATTCTGGGTTGGTCCCCGAAAGGTTCTGCAAACGTTATGGGAATGTGGTGCAGAGACCTAGAGGGAACATCCTATAATAATGGTCCCATAAACATTTCCAGAACTGAATGTTGAAGGTTGCCAAATAATGTCCACAAACCTTTAAAGAACTCCACATCTTGACCGTTTGGGACTGTTGGGGAAGGTTACCAGGCAACATCTCTGACACCAGTGGAGACGTTCTGGAAATGTTCTGGGATCTTAAAATTTCTAGGTAAATGAAGGGATTCTTTACCTCCTGGAGGTGGACTGTTTATCACCAGTAGCCACATGGTTAGATGTTTCTCTTGGATGCTGGAATGTTGGATGTCTGGACATATCTCCAAGGATGCCAGACATGCAGAAAATCCTAGACACGGTGTTGGGCAAGTTACTTCTAAAATGTAATACATTATAGGTTACTAGTTACTCCCATTTGAGAGTAGTCTCTGAATTGTAATGCTTTGTTTTAGCAGTACTGTAGAAGGTGTGACAACAAGACTGTCAATATTTAATATGTATTGAAGCAAAATACTTTTCTAAGCCTAAATCTAAGACACGGAGTCTAGTTTATTTATCGATAGGATTATCGAGAGGAACTTCAATAGTTATAATTAGTGTACAAACATCATGAAATGAACAACATGTAAGCACACAAAGGCAGCATTCAAAACACAACAGAGTAAAAAAAAATAGCTATTTATTTGAAATAGTTTTTACAAAAATACAGTGACTGCACAGGGGCGACTGTTTATCTCCAGGGCCGAAGTCAAAGCCAACTTTGGGGCTAACCTCCTTCACTTTATTCAACAGTTGGCAGCAACAATGGGAGCAACTCTTTAGTCCTGAGAAGCTGCAGTTTTTATTCACTACCTACTGTAACTTCTACTGTATATTTACTGCTGAACAAGGTGCTGACCCGTTTCTCTCTATTCACCGGTTCCATTCGCACACACATGCTCCGTCCATTTCTCCTCCTGACACTACTTGTAATGCTGTCTATTGTTCGTGATTATAATAATTATTATTATATAATTTATAAATGTTGTGAGTGTTCATGTACACGAGAGTTGATCCTGAGATATGTTGCAAGTACTTTGGTTGCATCAGTGCATTTTGGATGTTAGATTAACTGATTTGAGCTGCATGTCGTTAAAGAAAACTGTGTGAGGTTTGAAAAAAGTGAAAAAACCTTTGTTGCAATTGGGTGCACTATACAGTTCTGTACTTTACTTCAGAGGATAGAAAAGTAAAAACTGCTCACCATGTGGAGTGCCTTCCACATATTATTTCCGTAGGTTTGATTCCAACCTGCACCCTTTGCTGCATGTCACCCCTCTCTCTCCCTTGTCCTAGCGATGCTACTGCCCAACACTGCTCGTATGGTGGGCATGTTGACGCAGGCTCAGTGGCAGTAGGGCGCTGAGACGATGACTGTACCGGCTCTGTCTCCTTGCAGTCGAAGACAGAGCAAATTTCTGCTCTTAAGTTTATTCCATGCACAGTCAAGGGCTTCACCAGGTTTGTCGTGTTGCCGGTCTTTGATCTTACGTTGCAAATATTGCATTGCGCGTGGTTGCATCAAGCCTGGTGCAGTGTGCCACACGTCTCTGTACTTAACTGGCGTGAACTAGTGTTTACATCACCACAGCCAATTACAATCACTTTTAGATTTGGGTACATCAAACATGCTGCGTGCATATTGGCTCATTGACGTTAAGAAAAACCTTTAGGTATCGAAATTTGGTACCGAAAGACGACATTTTTTGATACTCAATGGCATTGAGGCAATTTGGTCAGCCTAAAAAGTATTGAACTTGATACCCAGCCCTACAATTGACAATGTTCTGGCCTGCCATCTAATGACTTGAAAAGAATCTGGCCCGATGCCAGACTTATTTGCCCCTGGTTTACAGGATCATACTAGTGCATTACAGGCCATTTGATAAATAATTCTTAAAAATGAATACTGACCGAACAGGACAGACAAAGAGAAAGAGAGAGAAGGAGGAGAAATAACTGCTTGCACCTTAAATCTATATGGTTGATAAAGTGAATCATGGTAGTGCTGTATTTTACAAGGAGAGAAATACACTTCTTTATTATGAAACAGATCATGCAGTACACAGGTTCGTACACACATGCATAGAACATGTATAGGCAGCACATGAACTATAGTTGTGACATAAAGTAAATTGCTATAGCTCTGGTGTTCTGTGTGTGTGTTGCACCTCATAACAACCAGGAGACATACTCCTGTGGGTATGAGTAGATATTCTTCCTGTGATCTGACTGGAGGTCTGCTCCTCAGCGGATCGCACTGCTCCGTTGTTAGTGTCAGCTCTTTACTATCTGATCAAAGCTCCTGCCATGATTACACAGCCACATCCACACGTTACTGTCTGCTAAAAGTGATACAGGACAGGCTGAGAGGGTGTGGACACTGGTGTGGTGTTGGAAAATAACAATACTGCTCCTATAGTATGTATTATTTAGTGAAAATCCTATAGTGACGGTGTCTGCCCGCCGACCATCGAAATTATTTAAAAAGGTAAACAGAAGAGGAGCTGTGCATAAAAACCTCATAAAAATTAAAACCACAAGAGCAATAGTGCAAACGAATAGGAGAGTTAAATGTGGACTCTTAAACATCAGATCTCTCTCTTCTAAAGGTGTACTAGTAAATGAACTAATATCAGATTATGATATTGATTTATTTGGTCTTACTGAAACCTGGCTGGGTGATGGAGAATATGTTAGCCTAAATGAATCCACCCCTCCCAGTCATATTAATATTCACATTCCTCGAGGCACAGGCCGAGGAGGTGGAGTTGCAGCTATCTTCGACTCTAGCCTACTAATCAGCTCTAAACCTAAACTAAACTATAACTCATTTGAAAGTCTTGTTCTTAGTCTTTCGCACCCAAGTTGGAAATCACTGCAACCAATTCTCTTCGTTACAGTGTACCGAGCACCTGGCCCGTACTCTGAATTCTTATCTGAATTTGCAGAGTTTTTGTCAACTTTAGTCCTTAAAACGGACAAAGTTATTATTGTAGGAGATTTTAATATTCATGTGGATGTTGAGAATGACAGCTTTAGTACTGCGTTTATCTCTCTGTTAGATTCCATCGGCTTCTCTCAGAGTGTTCATGAACCGACTCACTGTTTTAACCACACCCTCGACCTTGTTTTGGTGTATGGTATTGAAATTGAACATTTAGTGGTGTTCCCACAGAATCCCTCTTTATCCGACCACTGTTTGATAACTTTTGAGTTTGTATTGCTGAACTACTCGCCATTGGGCAAAAATTTCTATACAAGATGTCTGTCTGATAGTGCCAAAGCTAAATTTAAGGATGCGATTCCATCAGCTCTAAATACATTATCTGGTCACAAAGTAACGGAGGACTCCTATGCTAATTTCAGTCCCTCCCAAATCGATCATCTTGTTGATAGTGCTGCAGGCTCGCTGCGAATGACACTCGACTCTGTAGCCCCTCTAGAAAATACTAAAACAAAGACGGTTAGCTCCATGGTATAATACTGAAACTCGCAAATTAAAGCAAATATCACGGAAACTTGAGAGGAATTGGCGTTCCACCAAAGTGGAAAATTCTCGTTTAATTTGGCAAGATAGTCTTAAAACTTATAGGAAGGCCCTCCGTAATGCCAGAGCAGCGTACTACTCGTCATTAATAGAGGAAAATAGGTACAACCCCAGGTTTCTTTTCAGCACTGTAGCCAGGCTGACAGAGAGTCACAGCTCTATTGAGCCAAGTATTCCCATAGCTCTCAGTAGTTACGACTTCATGAGCTTCTTTTATGATAAAATTCTAGCTATTAGAGACAAAATTCACCAAGACCTGCCCTCAATTGGCACCGACTTATCTCTTAACTCAGGAACCTTAGAAACAGCTGTAGAACCAGATACATGTTTAGACTGTTTTGCTTCCCTCAATCTTTACCAACTAACTTCAATAATTTCTTCATCTAAACCATCAACCTGCCTCTTAGACCCCATCCCGACTAGGCTGCTTAAAGATGTTTTACCCTTAGTCAGCACCTCTATACTAGATATGATCAATCTATCTTTATCAACAGGCTATGTACCACAGTACTTTAAAGTAGCTGTAATTAAACCTCTTCTGAAAAAGCCCAAACTTGGATGTTTTAGCCAACTATAGACCTATATCTAACCTTCCATTTCTCTCTAAGGTTCTGGAGAAAGCAGTTGCTAAACAGCTGTGTGACTTTCTACAGAGCAATAGTTTATTTGAGGATTTTCAGTCAGGATTTAGAGCTCATCATAGCACAGAGACAGCACTGGTGAAAATTACTAATGACCTTCTTATTGCATCAGACAAAGGACTTGTCTCTGTACTGGTTTTATTAGATGTTAGTGCTGCATTTGATACCATTGACCATCAGATCCTATTGCAGAGACTGGAATATTTCATTGGCATTAAAGGAACCACTCTAAGCTGGTTTAAGTCCTATTTATCAGATCGATTTCAGTTTGTACATGTTAACGATGAGTCCTCCATGCACGCCAAAGTTACTCATGGAGTTCCTCAAGGACCAATCCTCTTCACTTTATATATGCTTCCTTTAGGCAATATTATCAGGAAACATTCCATAAGCTTTCATTGTTATGCAGATGATACTCAGTTATATCTATAGATCAAGCCAGATGAAACTCATCAGTTAGCTAAACTTCAAATGTGCCTTCAGGATGTTAAAACCTGGATGACCTGTAATTTTCTAATGTTAAACTCAGATAAAACTGAAGTTATTGCTCTGGGGCCTAAGCACCTCCGTGACGCATTATCTAAAGATATAGTTTCCCTGGATGGCATCACCTTGGCCTCCAGCACCACTGTGAGGAATCTTGGAGTTATCTTTGATCAGGACATGTCGTTTAAGTCTCACATTAAGCAAATTTCAAGGACCGCCTTTTTTCACCTACGTAATATTGCGAAAATCAGGAACATCCTGTCTAAAAATGATGCAGAAAAACTAGTCCATGCATTTGTTACTTCTAGGCTGGATTACTGCAATTCCTTATTATCAGGCTGCTCGAAAAAGTCCATTAAGACTCTTCAGCTGATCCAGAATGCTGCAGCACGTGTTCTGACAGGAACCAGGAAAAGAGATCACATTTCTCCTGTTTTAGCTTCTTTGCATTGGCTTCCAGTAAAATCCAGAATAGAATTTAAAATCATTCTTCTTACCTACAAAGCTCTTAATGGTCAGGCACCATCTTATCTTAAAGAGCTCATAGTACCTTACTACCCCACCAGAGCACTGCGCTCCCAGAATGCAGGGTTACTTGTGGTTCCTAGAGTCTCCAAAAGTAGACTAGGAGCCAGAGCGTTCAGCTATCAAGCTCCTCTCCTGTGGAACCAGGTTCCAGTTTGGGTTCAGGAGGCAGACACCATCTCCACATTTAAGAGTAGGCTTAAGACTTTCCTCTTTGATAAAGCTTATAGTTAGGGCTGGCTCAGGTGAGTCCTGAACCATCCCTTAGTTATGCTGCTATAGGCCTAGACTGCCGGGGGATTTCCCATGATGCACTGAGCTCCTCTCTCCTCTACTTTCTCTCCCTCTGTATGCAACCTTATCCCATTATTGCATGTTACTAACACAACTTCTCCCCTTTCTGGTAGTCTTGTGCTTTCTCGTCTCTCTCCTCTCTCCTCCTATCACTTCCTGCAGGTTTTCTGGCTCTGGAGCTGTGGAGTCTGGATCTGTGGCTGCGGGTCACCTGCTGCCCCCGTGTTCCTGCTCGGCACCCTCTGCTGCAACGACTATTGTTGCTAGTCTTATTGTTATTATTGTTATTATAATCATTAACATTACGATGGTTACCATTAACACTATTATAAATATCTGTACCATTTTTCATTTAGTCTATAGCAACATTACCTTTACTGTCTGTACCTCTGTGTGTATATTGTGTAGGCTGCCTCCCTCCCCTCTCTCTCTCCTTACATCCCCCTCTCTCTCTCTCTCTCTCTCTCTCTCACCCCAACCGGTCGAGGCAGATGGCCGCCCACCCTGAGCCATGGTTCTGCTCGAGGTTTCTGCCTCTTAAAAGGAAGTTTTTCCTTGCCTCTGTCGCCTAGTGCTTGCTCTTGGTGGGAACTGTTGGGCTTCTGTAAATAGCATCATAGAGTACGGTCTAGACCTGCTCTTTTATGAAAAGCGCTGTGAGATAACTGTTGTTGTGATTTGGCGCTATATAAATAAAATTGAATTGAATTGAATTATTATCTATCTTCTGTATATATGTCCATAAGACACACAAATCTATCTTTGAGTCCTTGTTGGTCTGTCATGTCTGAAATGCGTAGTTGTAATGTTTATAGGCCAGTAGATAGTTGTACTAATCTTAGTTTTCGCTGCACTTGCACTGGAAGACAGGAAGCTACGGTGTGTGTCGGTGATTAGGGATCCGTGTGAATCAAAATGCATGACCTGCAGAACTGGAATGTTCATATATGTGTCAGTGTCAAATGAAAGTGCTAGTAAGCTAGAAGCCCATGTAGGCCCTATTAAAGTTCAATATCTCTTATCTCTAGTTTCCACTAACTCCTGAGAAATATACCCAGCTCAAAGAATCTTAAACCTGTGTCCATACTATACAATCTATTACGCATTACTGTTGGCGAATATATAAAGTATTGAACTTATTGTAAAACAGGAGATATTAAAGACATCAATAGGTTCCTGTTTTATGTGTTAGTGTCAACAATGACATCAGCAATAGGTCAAAGCCTCTGTCAGCCTGTCATCTCGCTGCTGCCACAGCTGATCACAGTGTGGGGAGATATAGACACATATAGGAAAACACACACACACACAGAAAACAAAGACACTAGAAGAAACACAATGAGCACACACATGCAGCACATATTTCATCTGCAGGAACAAAGATGCATATCACCAATGCCACTGCATCCATATCCCACAAGATACCAAACTACAGCACAGAGGTGTCATATCAACCTTGTTGACTTACACTTATACAGAATAGTAAAGATTATAGTCAGTCAACATCATTTTACTTCATAAGTGAAAGGAAAATAAAATACACCTCCTGGAAAAATACAGACAATTTTTATAGGCACTGCTACTGCTAAAAATGGGCCACACTATTGGCACTGTAGTGAGAACAACTTTGGTTTGTTTCTTAATTTCACTGGACAACCAGAGGACCTGGAGGTGAGCATCTCACGGGTCAAGATCTGCAGAACTGGCCTTTCATGTTTCTCAGTGGGAAATATTCTTTCTTCACTTTATAGAATTCCAACGGTTTGAGTACAAATTTTGTTGAGACTACTCTGGATTGTAAACAGTATTCTCACCCCACAGTGGTGAAAGTGTCATTCTGACATTTGCCAGACAAGATAACGGGGCCTCTCAGCCCCTGACATGGGGCTTCTCACGATAACAAGACTAACAGCACGACTGGGACCAGACAGCTACTCTTTTTGATTCCTCTGACTACAAACCACAGGAAAAGACACCTGACAAAACTTTCCTCCATGTTTCCTTTGGACAGAGACTTGAGTTCTTTGTTTCAGGACAATGAATTAAACAAATGTCAGTCTCACCTGCTCTCATCCGTTTCTTTTTTAACGCACACACAAACATCACACTTCACATATCCAACTACAATATCTGTGCAATGTAAAACAAATGAATTGTATATATACAACTGTCTCACCCGACCACACTGTGTTGGCTAACCTGCAGCTCAGGCTCACAGCAACAAGCAGTACACTCCCTCTGTTCAGTCAGAGGTCCCTTTTCATACACCCCTTCTCAAAGAATCTGTTTTAATGAGCTCACAAGAGCAGACCGCTCCACACATTATGCACATTTTCCCCTGGCAGTGCCTGGCTGTAGGCTTGTGCGTAATCACAATCTCTAACCAAGTCCCTCTATCAAAATGTGCCCATGCAAGCAATAATCCCGCTTTGTGAGAACATAGCACTACACACACGCCATCTATCAGATGTTTTCATCCCTTAAAATCTGCGGGATGTGCTGTCATGCTGCTCCACACTTTCCACATGTTCCCCGCGGCTGTGCCCTCGTGCATATTCACGGCATCAGTCACACATTCTTCCTGCATCCACAGGTGTGTGATAGCGTTATCATGTGTGCCGTACACATTACATTGATTAGCACAAGCAAGTAGTAGGGATTGTCTGAGCTACAGAGAGAGCTGGAGGTGAGTAAAAAGTGTTTTGCGGTGAAAAAGTAGCCTTTCCCTTTCAGATAAATGAACAAAAAGAAATATGTGCTATGTGCTATAAAGCTATGTGCTCAGAGTATCTGACCTAGAGTAATACAACGGTAAACATATTTATAGCAATATTTGGGCATACACACTACGTGACAAGGAAATGTGGCCTCTTTCTTGGATCAAACATGTTCAAGTAAAGGTCAGCAGTTATAATAGCCTGACCTTTGGGAGTTAATACAGACAGAGGAACCTCTTCTATAATAACAGAACAACGGTTACTGAAACCAGACAGTCTGACTTTCTGGCAGTTTCAGTAACCTGTGGTTAAATCCCTCTGTGCACCTCAAGATAAAGAAAGGTTGCACAGTAGCTGCTATAGGACTCACCGAGAGTTACATTAATTGTGGTTGACTATAAAAAACATGGCGTATGGGGTGGTGATGGGGCAGTGGATAAGACACATACCTTTGATGTGAGAGACCCGGGTTCGAATCCACTGTGAGACACCAATGTGTACCTGAGCAAGACACTTAACCCTAGTTGCTCCAGAGGTGTGCGATCTCTGACATATAAAGCAATTGTAAGTCACTTTGTATAAAAGCATCAGCTAAATGAATAAATGTAAATATAGTACAGTGAGCATTATATGATGAAAACATACATCTCATGAAGATGTACATTTTGATGTTGAATCAAAGTTTGTAGGATAAACAGTAGAGGAGTAAATAGAACAAAAAACTGCAAAATAAATGAATAATAAAGAGCAACAATGAAATACTGAAGTTGCAGCTCTCACATGCTCTTTATTATGCCCTTTATGCTCACACTTATCCTAAGGCTTCATAACCATACATAAGAAAACAAAGAGAAACTTTAAGAAAATAAATACTAACGAAAATAAATTTGTTGTCTGGTTAACTCTGACTACTAGCTTTGCAGGTCCGTTTATTGTAGTTCATTCTACACCAGACTGGTCTCATCTCAGGGCGTCCAATACCAAAGCTTTCAGAAATAGTAACAAAACATAGATATTTGACACCTAAGTTACTCTTCAGCGTCTCTATGAGACGCACCTGGAAGCGTCTCATACAGACCGGAAGTACTAGCTAGCTAGATACGTTCATGTTAAAGGTGTTGACAGCCCCCTAGCCTTACCACAACCATCAGAAATGTCAGTACCTAAACCTAAGTCACTGACGAGTAATGAGCCCTGTAGTTGGATTGGATTATGCTCTGACAACTACGCCGTTTACTCATGTGGGAGCTTGGAGTAAACTGCTTTTATTAAAGTAGCTATTTACTTTAGTTTTTGGAATTGCAATGTTGATTTATCTTTACTGGAGCTTCTCGGCAGCAAGTTTCCGTGCACATCTCATTCCACTGTTAGCGTCGGTTGGCACTCAGAGCTCTGTTGGGCTACTACTTCATATTTATATAAAAAACGGACAATTGAAAATATGAGTCTGTTACTTTATTCCAGCGATCATTGTTACTTTACTTTGAACAAGTTAGCCTTGATCAATCTAAACTCCATTCAGAAAACATTTTAAAAGTTGTTGTTCTGCTGACTTGCTCACAGACCTGACAAAGCATGAATTCATATGTTCGGAAATCGGAATCATGTTGTAGTTATTTTGGCATCAGTTTGATCCCTTTATTGCAATTAAATTACAGCAAAATATTTTCTTTGGGTTCATACAGCTGTAGTAATGGTGAGTTGTGCTTATTCGCGTTATCGCATTGTGTGTGAACACTTGGCAGCTGTCCAGCGATAAAACCCCCGCGAGGAAAGCATTGCAAGGATTAAATTTGCATTTGGTCTGAATGCCGCAAAACAGCCTGTGTCAACTGTGTTTTTCAGTCATCCGTCTCATGCGTCTGAGAATACTGAGAACGTAAATGACTATAATCAATTGTAGGGAATTGTGGTTCAAATGGAATATCCATCTATCCATCCATTGTCAACCGCTCATCCTGCGTACAGGGTCGCGGAGGGGCTGGAGCCAATCCAAGCTGACATCAGGCGAAAGGCGGGTACACCCTGGACAGGTCGCCAGTCCATCGCAGGGCCACACATAGACAAACAACCAGTCACACTCACACTCACACCTAAGGACAATTTAGGGTCACCAATCAACCTAAGTGGAAGGTGGGAGGAAGCCGGAGCACCTGGAGAGAACTCACGCAGAAGAGAACATGCAAACTCCACACAGAAAGGCTGGGGTAACCGGGGTTTGGACCCACAACCTTCTTGCTGTGAGGCGATTATTACTTATATTTAATTTATTAATTATTTTATTTATTAATTAAATGTGAGGCTCTACAGGACTTACACTGATCAACAGTTGTACACATCCTCCATCAAACAGGATTTACACCACATGATTGCAACAATACTTTCCTGGAGCAGCACAAATATCAATACATTCCATTGCTTATTGTAAATCACTGGCATTATGTAAACACATACTGCCTCACATCTAATCCAGTTAGATGAAGAACTCACACACAAGCACAAAGGCAACTTCAAAGTCGCCACGTAAAGGCAGACCTCTTTCACTTTAAAATTTGATGATACAACCCGCTTGAGCTTCTCCCGCCAGTAATTTACCACTTCTCTCCCCATAGCTGTTGCACTAGTTCACAGTCTCCTCTTCTCTGTTTCGTTTGCGTTTACAACCACTTCTGTCACTCATTTTGAGCTACGACTAACTTATTCCCAAAGTCCGCTTGATTCAGCACTGGGTTTTGAGATGACCAATGTGAAGGGCAGGCTGTTACATGCTTTCTACACTTAGGCTTGACCAATGATATAGGTCAGTTTAAATTAAAAAAAAATACCAGCATTCTTTTAATTAGTTATACATGATGTCAATATCTGAAATGTAAAAAATAAAAAAGGAAAAGAAAAAAACTGTTTTTACTTCCCCTTGCTTGGACCCCAAGTGTGCATGGGCCCCTGGGCCCGTGCCCAGAATGCCTATTGGATAATCCAGCCCAGGGTTGGGCATGTAGCAGTGATAATTAAGGTTAGAGTAAGCTACTCGGCAACGCATTATGTCAATGAGATGTCCGCATGGGAATAGTGGAATACGCGTGTGTGTGTGAGTGTGTGTGTGTAGGAGAGGCTGGGTGGGTAGGCAGAGGAAGATAGTGCCACAAGATTTGTATATTTTTGTGCTGAATTCCATGTCTGTAGTGTAGTGTTGCCACATACACAAAGACACCACACACATTTTCACCACTGTGCTTCTCTCAGTAAGATGTGCTCCCTCCCAGAGACGATCAAAGCAGAATCACTGAGTCTCTGCTGTAAAACATGACAACGCTGCATGCAGTCCACTCTCACAGACTGTCCATTCTTTTCCATTTGTCATTTCATTCCCTTTGAACACACCAGGCCATACAAACATTGTCTTACAACAGAAACAAAGAAACAAATTTACATCCTAGTTTATATACATTATGTGGTCTCCTGCAGAAGCAGGAGATCTCCCTGTGCATGATCTTCCTTGGTTCAATAGAGATGACCTGGTGTATAACCAAAGTTCCCTTTCCGGGGGGCACAGCTTCAGGAACCGCTTCATCAAATCTTCTCATGTCCTTCTCACTTACCCAGCGGAACTTTATGTCAGATTTCCTCAGCAGTTGTAAAATTCTTCTGGGGTCTGGACATCTGCTCCCCTTTCTGCAGCAGAGTCAGCACCACCAACTCCATCAGGGCCACCTTTTCCATGCAACTTCTCAGAGAAGTTCCAGGTCACCTGCTGGCAGCCTAAGAGGAAGGGAATGCTGCTGAGCAAATAAAAATAATTTTTATTACGGTACTGAGTGGCTGTATCATCACTTATCACATGTAAAGTTGTGGGAGACTGATTCTTCATCACATCCTTTAGCACTGGCTCCAAGTGGGCCCACACAGCTCATCATGCCAAAGGGATGGAGAGATGGTGGCATAGGATTGTGAGCCGGCTGCTGTATAAGCTACATGGGTGTGGAGTGTGGCCTGTTTCTGACTCCCACCAAAATGAAAAGTATGCACCGCTGTATTAAGTTTGCTGGAGGATTGACAAATCCAGATGGAGGACAACTTCATCTTCCCTTAGACTTTTGAAAAGAAAATAATGTTAGAAAATAAATAACCATATCAAACAAATTGTCTGCTTGAGAGCCTATGAGCAATGAGGTTCAGTTAAGGGGTTTAACTAACTCTTTGTGTTTGTTTTTGTATTTTAATTCTTAGACTTGTTTTCCCTTAATTACTTAATGCGCTTTCGTAATTTTTCAGATTCTCTTTTGGCAGCTTCCGTTTCACTTTGATTTTCTACATGTTACAGCGCATCATGCTTATTACTCTCTGCTTGCTTGTTACTCTCTGTGGTGTTGAGGATGCTCATCACCACAGCTGTATATCTAAACTGACAATGTTCTCTCTGAGGGTTAGGTTGAAGGTCTGCTTGGACCTCTATCGGACTTGTATTGATTGACTCAGGTGTTAAATTCAAGATTTCCTCCATCGCCCTTTTCCCTTCCCTGTGCTTTCTCTGGTCTTGCTGCTCCTGTTGCCTCACTTTTTTCTCTTCTGTTCTGGACAGCTGGCTGATTAGGAATTTTAGTTTGTCCCTCTCTCTCTTCTTCCTCTGAAAACTATAAAACATGAGAACTAATAAACTGGCATATTCCCATTAAAAAAGGTCTGACTACTCTATAATAATAACAAAAAAAAACAACCTGTTCTTACATTATAGTTAATCAAGATGCATTACCTTTCTTTTCTTTTTGCAGCCGGATAATTTTTAATGCACTCCCTGTCTTGTGATGACTTTTCTTTACTTGATAGTGGCATCTTAAATTTAAAAATATATTGAACATTATAATAATGAAAATTTTTGAGTGTAGAACATTTATGATTTAAACCAATAAACAAAAAAAAATCAAGATCAATCTAAGAGCTTAAATAACATAATTTATTTCATTATGACATTCCTTGCAGTTGCAAGTCACATATGGTTGCACAACCTAACTTTGCAATTCATTTAAAATGTACAGGCTTCTATTTTTCTGATTAGTTTTCTTTGTATTACATTGGTTGTACCACCCGACACGGAAAGTGTACCAGCCTAATAAATTGAACATTGATATTTTTTTTAGCAATCTTTGAAATAACCTTTTCACTCAGCCAGAAGGTCACTTGGCATCTTCTGCATGATGCAATAACCTGTGACTATTAATACCTCTTTAATTCAGAATAAAATGTTATGGTTGTGCCACCCTCACATCTAACAACATGCAAATTGATGGACAAAAGTTTTATCTTAACAACTTTAAATCTATTGATATTTTTATAAATGTCATGAATTGATTACAATTATTTTTAAAGAAAATAAGACTCTCAGACAAAACAATTTGCATGCCAGGCAGGTTAAACATTAAATTCCCTCAGCACTAAAACAAACAAAGGAACAGTGACTACAGGAATACGATTAATAAAGAAATCAAATTAATCCATAGCACTTCATTGCAAAGTTGTTGCTGTTGACATTGCAGTTAAAATAGCACAGGCGGTGGCAGCACTGTACTCAGCCTGCATGTACTGTATCTTTAGGCAACAACCTTGGCAAGCTGGAATCATCATACAGAATATACTGAAAGTTTTTAAAAAAGGGCATGATCTTAATATAATAAGAATAATAGAATAATATATGTTTGATTATAGGGGTGGCTGTGGCTCAGGAAGTAGAGCGGGTTGCCTGTTAATTGGAAGGTCGGCGGTTCAATTCCTGGCTACTCCAGGCTACATGTCGAAGTGTATCCTTGGGCAAGATAATGAAACCTGAATTGCCCCTGGCGGCTGTTCTGCCTGTGTTAGTTTCTGTTTGAGCACTTAGGCTTAGTGTATAAATGTGGGGTGACTGGTGAATGCAGATGTAGTGTAAAAGCACTTTGAGTGGTTGAAAAGACTAGAAAGGCGCTATACAAATACGGAGCATTTTACATTATTCAAATTAGATGCTGATACATCTTGGTGAAAAAACACCAATTCTCTTATTTGATATAGATGAAGTATCTATCAGATGAGAAAAGGATGAGGATGCTATTGGATGGATTCTGGGCTGCCCTGGGGGGTGGACACTGTCCGGATCACCGTTATAGAAAATGATAAATAATCTAATATTATATGTATTACTATCACCAACCACCATACCTTCCCTGATCCCTTCACCTCACACTTACACACTTGAGGTGAAGCTGCCATTATTTTCTTCTCATGAAAAGATCACATTGCTAACCCTAAAAACAATCAAATCATTCCATCATCGAGTAACAAGCAGCGGATGACAAACATATTTCTGGTAATTTGCCCACCTCTATTCTTAACATTATAAACTCAAACTGAGCTCAAGTTAATATAATGTGTAGTGACATTGCAGGGTATTTTTGACATATTCAGATATGCACGAAGATGTGACATAATGCTAAACTAATTTCAGTGACACTGAACCACATGTGGGTGGATTAGAAGTGGATTTAGAAAAGAGCCTTGATGAATTTAATGGATTTGGAGGAAATCAAGTTATGATGACATAAATTGACATAAGCAGTGGTATATATGTCAATGGAATAATGGTGACGTACTGCAATGTGACACACAGCAACATACTAAAAGTCAGCAGTGACTTATGCCAGTCAATGTACGTCACTCTTATTCCATCAGCAGATGCCACTGTCCAGCTTTATGTTCCACTGAGTTATGCCTCTTCTTACATTAAATACAGGAATAAGCAAATCATGTGCCATATGTGGGTTGAATGGCAGCGGCATCCATTATATGACACCATAACAAGTGGCACACCAACAGTATGCTGATGAAAAGTGGTCTCTACCAGTGAAGTGAGGGACTCATAATTCGCACACAGTATCATAATAAACTGTGGCATAGGTCAGTAAGAACTGGCATGCCTGCAACATAGCATTTCTAAGTGCCACAAGCCGATAAAACAGCATTGGCATACCAAAACCCAACAGTGACACATGCAGCTAGAACATGAGTGGCATATATCAGTCTCACCAAATTTGAAACCCTTTTTAAATACTATGGTACTAATTAGGTTGAGGCTATCAAAATATAGCATGTTATAGAGAGCCAAAGTACTGACGTCACATTCAGGGTAGTCTGTGTTCCATTAGCTTCTGTAACTTGCTGTGCAATTTCTCAGTCAGCATTTCTTTGATCCGTCATTCTGAAAAAATTAAGTGTGTTCCAGAGGTTTCTATATTCTTAAACATAACAGCATCCACAAAAGCCTGTGCTATTAGCAAATGAAACAAACAAATCAATGATTACTGTCTAAGCACAGAAAAAACTACAGCTCTATGATCATTTACCAGCTCTGCAAAATGGGTACTTACATCTGCATTATTTGGTTTCATCTATATCCAAAAAACTCACCAACTCTCTTGTCTCTCGGTGAACGTCTAGGGCTTATGGGAAATGTTGTTCATTAAAGGCAGCTGAAAATATTAAATAAACAGCGATATTGAATTGGAGCGAGATAAACGACATACTTTTAAGAAAGGCTGCATAGTTAAATATGAATGGGATTTTTAATGACATTTTCTTACCTCTGAAACAGATCCCAGAAGCTTCTGTTTCAGCGCTCTTAAAAGTAAGAACAAATATTTGCAGTGGAAAATTGGCTGAAATTCCTAATCAGGTCACAGTATCTGAAGGACCACAGAACATATAACACCTGTTATCTCCTTCGCAGCCTCTGCCATGATATCCATACTGAGAATACCCAGCTAGCTTTTTCCAAAGAACTTCCATTGTACATTCTATATTTTTTCATTCTTATAACTTGTATGCTGAAGAGTCATGTTGGTGTCGCAAACATTACGCTGTTCTCATGATATATGTCCTGCCCTGAATTCCAATCCTACCTTGTGCAATAGCTGGCGCTCTGGCCCAAAGAGGCAAAATCAGTGTAGCATCAAAATGTTTTTGAAGCTGCTTTAAGATAAAATTAGTA
This sequence comes from Micropterus salmoides, assembly GCF_014851395.1. NCBI lineage: Eukaryota > Metazoa > Chordata > Actinopteri > Centrarchiformes > Centrarchidae > Micropterus > Micropterus salmoides. The sequence continues at coordinate 31,798,605 of NW_024040374.1, forward strand.
CAGAATGTTGCTTTATAAATAACAGCAACCCACTTGTACCTTTTCTCATCAATACTTCCATTAGTGTACTGTTCACACGTGTTCATACGGTGAGGATACAGACATAATACAAAGAAACATGCTACTCACTTTGGGCACATTCATAAGTGCCAGTGGCATTTATTTACTACCTCTGAGAGAGCGCAACCTTGAGCCAAAAAATCCACATAGATATGAAATTATGGTAGTGGAACCCAGAATCAGAATCAGAAATACTTTATTGATCCCCGAAGGGAAATTCTTTTGTCACAATTGCACACTTGTCAAGGTAGATAGATAAAGAGTATATAAATATAAGAGTATAAATATAAAATATAAACACAAATATAATGTATTATACAGTATAAGCTCTGTTACATATGTATATAAAGCACATTTTCATGTATGTGCCCACATACTTACACACACAATGGTAAGAGCTTTAAACTGAAGATTAAAGTGTGCAGATACTCCCAAGGGCCATGTTTCAACATGCAAAGACTCCTGCCCACCCTTGTATTTACATTTTTAATTTACATATTTAAAGCTGCCTTTAAATGGCGGTTAGAACGCATAGATTTGAGCATTTTGCATATGTTTGCTTAATTCCCTTGTGGAAATGAAAGACAGAGGGAGATGATAGAGAAGAGGAGCACTGTGAGTTCAGGCGATGAGGGAAGGATGGCATGGATCAGAGGGAGAGCTCGGGTGTGCTGTTTGTGTCTCTGGAAGCAAAGGAATTCCACTGCAGTTGATCTCAATTGGCACTCCTCCAGAGGACTGGAGATTCACACAAGGAGGGACTCAAAGACCGGTCCTGCATATGATTCACACACACACACACGCGCGCGCACGCTAAATACAAAGACACAAGCATGCATACTGATACACTCTCCTCCCATCATTATTTCTTCCTACACAAAACGCCTAAAGTACTGCACTGTTTTTAATAAGCTTATATGCATTGAAATTTTCATTTTGTACAACATATATATCAAGTATAATCACGGTCCTTATGTAATTAAAGGGCAATAGCATCTCAGAAAATTAGAATATAATGCAAAATGAAATTTTCCCCATAAGTCAAAAAGTGAAACTTTCATACATTGGAGAATTATTACACATAAAGTGAAGGCCTTGTTTGATTTGATCTTGATGATTATGGCTTACAGCTCATGGAAATCAAAAATCCAGATAAGATATTGCACATAGTTCTTTAAGGAACTCAGCAGGTAGGATAGAGAGAGAGAGAGAGAGAGAGAGAGAGAGAGAGAGAGAGAGAGAGAGACGACTGTTTCTATGGATCAGGAGAAAGCATTTATTCAAAAACACTTTTTGCCTTTATGTGACCCAGATCTGATCATGGCCTGTCACACTGTCACACATGTGGCCACACATGTAGTCCAAATCTACGGCAGTCTGGTCACTCAGGTCGGAATTGATGCGACTTTGACGTCACTCTAGAGCAGCTGTTGTCGCATTTCTGCTGAAGACGGAGCCGCGGTGAACGAAAAAAAGCCAGTATTAAACATGTGGCTCTCTTTCCTCGCTACCTCGCTATCATCTGCCCACAAATTCCCTTTCTTACACCTGAAATCCACCGGACCGTGAGCTCTCTTCTGAGTTACATACATGCTACTTGTCCCAGTGGACGCAGTAAAGCGAGAGAAAGTGAGAGAGAGGGAGTTAGTAAGTTGGGCAGTTGCGTTGTACAGCGCCAGAAACCTTAATGAAAATTTGCCAGGTATGTGTACACATACGAGGGATTTGACTGATTGTACATTGCTCAAGATGTCCTACTTACAATACAATAATAATACTAAAATCACACACAGGCTACAGTATAGAGAACACATATATACACACTATTAACAAAAAGGATATTGACAGATTGAGACAATAGTGCAATGAGCACAGTGCAAAGGATGCAGAAGTAAATTAATAACACCTACTGTATAAGTCCTGAATGGAGGGCAGGTTGGCACAGATAATCTTTTCTGCAGTCCTGACTGTCAGTTGTAGTCTGCTCCTGTCCTTTTTGGTGGCAGATCCAAACCAGACAGTAATGGACTTCTCCTCCTGAAGTCCATGATCATCTCCACACTTCTGAGCATGTTAAGCTCCAGGTTTTGTAGGAGGTAACCGGGAGCTAACCTCTGTTGCTCTTTGTTATTATTATCATTATTCTAAATAGACATTACATTGTTAGTGTAACGTTACAGTTGTGGTTGCAGTAGGCTTCTTGCTTTTTATTTGCTTTTATTTTATATTATTCTTATTTATGCACCAATATACCAAAGCAAACATCAGCTGCAGATCAGCTGCAGCCTTGTTCTCCATACATAAGATTAAAGAAAAAAAAGTTTTAAATGGTACCGATTTTGAAAACCAGAAACTGGCTAGGCCTGGCTTAGCATACTGCAAAATAAATCAATTTAATAGTTTCATACTACATACTGCATACAGTATGCAGTGTACAATACATACTGCATGGTTGCCAGTAGTATGTAGTAGGCAGTTCCAAATATAGCTACTGTACAACAGCGTGCTGTGTTATTCTTCTGCGCATGTGGGTCACTTTCAGGCCACAGACAATCACACTGTAGTCTGATATGGGCCACATTTAAACAACAGTGTGTACTGGCAAACAAAAAAATCGGATCTTGGAAAAAAATAGGAATTGAGAATTAAGGCTTGCAGTCTGAACGTGGCCTGAGTCATTTCAGCTGCACCATAATCCTCCTTATCATCATCTCCAGCATGATAGAAATGTCGCATCGGTGCGACTAATCACAACATGACAGCTACGTATCAGTTACAGCTTCCTACAGAGTAGTTTGATTTAAACAGTGAGTCCTGCAGTAATGTAGCCGACAGTAAATGTTTCAGTGCAACTGTTGCCAACCTGACAGCTGCCTTAATGTGCACAGAGTCACAGTGTTATGACTAAGGACAGTGTAGCCTAAAGACTTTATTCGGAGCTGAACTGAGTTTTCACTTTACCTGCCTTCTGAAACGGGGTCAAGAGTATCTGAGCAGGAGGCTTGATGAGAGGGATTTCAGCAGGTGTGGAGGAGAACCAGCTGCCAGGAGATTTAGCTCACGCCCACACACAAACACACACACAAACATCAGAGAAGAGGAAAACAAATGTAAAACACTGGAGAACACCAAAACATAACTGAAGTCACGGACGAACCATGACACTTTAACTATTGCGTAGGCTTCTTTCAGTTTGGGTGTTTGGTTTTTCTTGTTTGTGACTGAATAAAAATGTTGGTTATAGATGCATTGTTGTCTCCAATTAATTGCTGTAAAATATCTTAAAGTAACAACTGAAAAGCTGCTGTTAACAAGTACATGGTATTCACCAAAACACGCTGGTATAAACAACATTTTCCTTTAAACTGATAAAGATTATAGTGACTTTCCAGTCTCATGCAGTGATCAGATGAAACAGAGTGAGGATGTGATGTATGCACAGGAACTGAAAATGGCATGATGTGTAACAAACAAACAAATACAATCTTCTGACTCAAAATATGAGTTATTGCAGTTGCACAAGGTCAGTGCTGTAAATTAGAATCAGTTTAAATCTTAAAACTCAAATGTTTGTCTAAATGAGTCTCTTTCTCAAACGCAGAGCCAACTGACATGTAAGAGTTTGGTGTTAAAAAATCTTTTAATCTTCTCATGCCAATCAAACTAGCAGAGACCCAACTGTGATGCTAGGCGATTCATCATATTGTTTTCTTATTTCTCTCTTGTTTTTAAAGTTTAGAAATATTTTATACACTATCTCTGTCTCACAAAAACATAGAAACAGATACCAGGCAGACATGCTTTGTTTTAAGACATTTACTATTCATTTTGTTTAAAGTATTGAGTGCATGCTGGGTCACTCTCACTCAAATGACGGCTCGCTAGCTTGCTACAGTACATTCAAGAACAGATATAACAGTAAGAGATATCTTGAAGCAAAGTCTTCTAAATGTGCCATTGTGTTTTGCTAAATTCACACATTTCAAGCATCAGTAATGTGAATTAAGATGACTGGCCAATGCCATGTTGAAATGTTTTTTTGACCTGCTAAAATAGTAGAAAATGCCAGACTGTTGGCCTGCTATTGGATGTTCTAAAACCAGCCAAAAACCATGCAACAGCGAAGAACATTTCACAGGGGAGTTGTTTTACTACTCTTCAATATTTTTCTGTTATAAACGTGGTGAACTTGTGAGTCTGTCTGCCTTCTGCAGCAGTTTATAGTTTCAAAGCAAGAGACTTTTGACATAACGGAAATTATTTCACATTTTATGGCTGCAGTTCAGTCTCTCAAAATAGCGTGACATTGACCACAAATGCAGGTTTTGCTTTTCAGAACATTTTAGACATGATGACAGAAACTGATGGACTCATCAGTTTACTTCATTTTTGTGACTAATCCTACAGTTTACATAAGAAACATGCCAATACATCAATATTGCTGCAGATATGGGGCTTTACTTCCAGTTTGGCAACAACACCATGGGACAGATTTACTAAAGGTTTGCTTGAGTAAAAACGTGTGCAAACTTGACACCACCAGAAAATTAACACGTAAGCTGATCTACTAACAAGCCTGCAGCTGCAGTAGTGCATGGATCATGCGTAAAATTCATCCAGCCAGAAGGAACGATCACCAACTGTTCACAGAGTGCCGGTCGTAATAGCGAAACAACCTATTATAGGTATTGGAGTGGGAATGGGAGCGTACAGGGCCAGGGCCAGGAGAGTTGCATTGAGATGCACATGGTGTTTGCACGTGTTGTCATTTACGCAATAATTCTTAGTTAGTCACCCATAACAGGTACTACACGTGACACGTGCAATATTTTAGAATTTACACAAAATTTAGTACTCTTTATGGGATGTTAGTGTCTTTTAGAGCAAAATATCTTGGGAAACCTCACTACAGCAAAACCTCACAGGTAAAGTTCTCAGCCAGAACAGAGACGTGTCCTCAAACGAACGTCATTAAGACATGAGCACAATAAAGATGAAAAATGTGAATAGTCTTTGGTGATTAGACCCCATTGTGACATGATCATATTTTTAAGAGGGTAGTGAAGCCATAAGTGGAATAGGATTCCCCCCTGATGGAGTGAGACACTGGTGGTGATGGAAATGGATGAGCGATCTGTTTGAATTTGAAGAGGAGCAGGCTTCTGGTGAGTTCAGACCTGGGCACTGGAGGTGATGAACTGGTTCTGAATGAGGCCCATAGTCTGCTGATTAACAAGAGAGATGTGAATAAAATAGTCTTCCTGATTGAAGTTGTGCTAAGCGTTCCATCATCATATTTTTAAAGAGGTAGTTAAACCGTGAGTAGTGTAGGATACTCCCCTACAAAAAGAAAACAACAACAACAAAGAGATGAACAACAAACCAATGTGATATCTCGATCCTTACCTTACCAGGCAGCAGCATGTTTCTAGTGATAAAATGATCAAATTAGACAAAGTTGACACAGTTGAAAAAAATGTTATGTTACATTTATAATATGTTAAAATAATGCCATGAATGAGGTCATGATAGACCATGGGGGATGTGGTCAAGATAGACAATGAGGCGTCACAACAGGCTAAGCTTCACCCTTTTTCCTCACCTCAACACATTTTTCAGATTAAAGGAGACCTACTATACTGCATTTCAAGCTGCCTTAATGTGCACAGAGTCACAGTGTTATGACTAAGGACAGTGTAGCCTAAAGACTTTATTCGGAGCTGAACGGAGTTTTCACTTTACCTGCCTATATTGTTGTTGTGTGACTCCCATTTGGCAGTTTTGCATGATTCAAATTTCAAAAAATGTATTTTCTATTTTAAACTGTCCCTTCATTTATGCCTTCATTTCAGCCTGTCTGATAGTGATGTGTGGATCGATACTAAAATAAAATACTCATAAAAAGATTGATATCTAAACTCAGTCATTTGGAGTGAGTGTGTGTTTTATCATAAGTATCTTACTGTCACCAGGATGGTCTAATTATACTCGTTGACTTCTCCTTCCGCCATTCAAAGTCATGCTTTGAAGTGAGCTGCTGCAGCCCTTTACACTTCCCGCGATTGAATACCGACTATGGCTGACTGTGAAAGTCATGTCATGACATGTCATGTCTGGCTGTAATTTAGCTGTTAAGGTAATAATGGCACTGTGTGTGATGTGTGTGCAAAAACAGTGAAATACTTTGGAAACTTCGCTAAACATCTGAGATTAAGTCAAAATAATATGATGATGTTATGAAGCGGCAGTTCTGAGCAGGATATTTTTATTATTAAAGAATATGACAGTAGTTTGATGTCTTGTCAATATGCAGCTATTGTTTGCAATTTGTAAGCCTACAGCCTACTCTTTATTTCCCTCTTAAATACAAAAACGAGAGGGGGGAGGTCACATTAAACTGGGTATTATGTCTTCTGATTGGCCAAGACCTGAAGCATGTTACCAGGCTGTTGTTGTCGCTGAGCGGTACAGGCCAAGGGGGTAAGCCACAATTGAAACAGTGAAGCCGACCAAAGCCTGCACGGACAGTTCCATGTAGGCCCAAAAGTGACGTCAAAACCCTGTGACTTCCCGTCGCACACGAGAGATGTAACCGTATTGCTTAGATTATAAACTTTAAGTGAACGTAAAACAACTATTCGGCCATCAGTGACGCTACATTGGTGTTTGGCAGGTGAGCCTCGTAGGTGGGCTGATTAAACAGTGATCCGAGTCAGTCAAACACACTGAGCCATGAAACTTTTTGTTGGTGCAGCTATGCAGCTACCAGAATTACGGTGTTTCTGCCGTTGTTCTGCATCATTAAACCACGGTTATGCTGCTCGATCATGTGCAGTGCCAACAGGAAGTAACCCTGTAGTAGTATTTTATTGGTCAAAACGGGCTTCACTGCTCTCCATTCAAATCGGTGGGGTGGCTTCGTCCAGTAATGTACCATCTATGGTACTGACAGAATGAGCGTAGCTGTGTGGAGCAAATGACCATATATGGAATACCGGCTCCAACTCCAGCAAAAAAAGCTGTGGAAAAGTGCGTTCAGAACAGGAGGAAATCTGAAGTTTTCACTCACATGGATTTCTTTTAAATACTTTTACCTCTTTATTTGAAGCTTTGGCCATGTTTAACATGAACATCCAACATTGTAGATAAGTCATAAAACATGGAAAAGCATAATATGTCTCCTTTAAAGTCTGTTAACTTGTATTCAGTCTTCTGTGCTGTGTCTGCTCCTGGGTTCGCTACCACTTACCCTAACATAACCAAGGCAAAGGGAGAAGAAAACAATGTTTCATGTTAGATCTGAGAAAATACCCTTATCAGACAGAGGAATTTAGAAATGCAGTCACCTATCTAATGTACAGTAGGCTATAGGCATTTAAATTGCATGCATATTACCCTTGTAGTTGTCAGACCCAGACGATGTTATAGAATGGTCGGTAATTGATTGCTTACCGGACAGGTGGCCCTTCGGAAAATGAAACAAGTTTCAGTTTGGACAAGCGCCTCAGACTTAAAACTGTTTGATATGCAGCTTGACCTGAAATGCACCAGGAAGGTCTCTATAAAATGAACTAGGTGAGAACACAGATAGGTGTGAACATTTAGTGGTGAGGAGAGATGTTACGTTAGATTTCAACTGCATTGGTTCTCTTGCCGTGAAGGGATCTGGATAAAGTAGGAGAATGGAGAATATAAAGAGTATGCCGGTGACAAACTGGAGTGTGGCGATGACCACAAATGAGGCCCAGAAGGTTGGAGACTGAAATCGTACTGCGGTGAACTCTGTTCCCGTAAATACTGATGGAAATAACTTGAGAACCTCAGACGAGCATGACCAGTATTATGTAGTCTAAAGAAGACCAGTTCAGAGTGTTTCGTTTGGAATATAAAGAAAATGCTGGAGAAGAATTTAGGATACTGCTACGCAATGATTCTTCCATATTTAGGATTCAGATCGCTAGTTTGGTCGCATTTGGTACCAAGGCTATTTTCTGTAGCTGGTCAGAGAGCATTTCAATGTAAAGCCCCTCAAGACTGGAAAAACATTCCTCTTTTCTTGAGCTCTATTTCCACTTTTGGTTTATTCAAATCATCACTATTTTCTTAAAACTCCATGTTCTTGTTATTAGGGGTACCAATGGTATTACATATAAATGGTTTATGTAGAAACTATATAGTAGTATGACTATAATCATGACTTTCTTTATCTTGATTTTCTGAGAAAATGTGGAGATGTGATTTTACCATGTATGTTACATTTGTCATAAGGCATATTGATAAATGACACATTAGTTGTTTAATGCACTCTGCTGATTATTTTGTGAATCTACTTCAATTTTTTTGTTATGTTAATTGTGGGGATAAGGGCAGGTGAGCGAGTAATTCTTTTGAATATATGTCTGTGTATTGTGTTTATGCATATGTATACGTACTGTGTGGTGTACTTTTGTGTTTGTACATACACATATGTAGCAGGACCCCCTTGAAAATGACATGATACATCTCATGAGGTTATCCTGAAATTTGGGGGAAATGATTATTTTATTTAACCTTTATATAACCAGATGATCTCATTGAGATTTAACACCTCTTTTCCAAGAGAGACCTGGCCAAAATAGCAGCATATTTACAAAGCACAGTTATAAATATGAACACAAGCACACGCACAACAACAAAGAACAATCAACAAGACCCTTCTATACATGAGTATGCATGAAGATGTTTGCCCTCCTGTGACAGTGATGAGCGGCTTGGATGTGAAGCACTGTTGGACACGTACGCCGGCAGCATACAAGATCTGCAGGGGCACTGATGATGAGGCAGGGGCTAAAGGATCTCCTGGGGACTGAAGGTGTGTGAAAAAGGATTTATAGACACAGACACAGGAGGTATAGTTAACAGGATTTATTAAACAAAAGGTGCAACTTGCAGGTGAAGTTTGCAATCCAAAACAAAGCACAGCAATCCAGAAACAAAAAGTAAAAACCCATAAATATACAAATCCAACTGACATGAGGGAAACAAGGCAGACGATCCTGAGACCGGAGACATCAGATGAGATACTGGTATGAACAATTAACTGGCAACAAATAAGAGGGTCAGACCAACTAAAATACATTAGGAGGGCTGAACAGGAAGTAAAACAGACCACGACAGCAGGGACAGAATGACTACAAAGTAAAAAAGGAAACATGAAAAACAAAAACCAACACCCTAGAACCATGACAGTGTGTGCTTGGATGGAAATAGCTAGAGACAGCATGGTGGAGATTGGGGGCGATCCTGGAGTAGCAGATGAGGTTGTGATACAATTTCTCCTCTTAGACTGAGGAACCACCATACCACTGCAATGACAAGAAGTGGTGGAAAAAAGGTGCACTGAAATGACATCTGACAGCAGGCGAGCGGAGTAAAGATTTTATATAGATTTTGATTGCTGATGGAGAATGCAGCAAAATTTAGTTTAGTTTAAATTAAGTCAGCTGATTAAGAAGAAAGCAGGAGAGAGGGGGAGTGTTGAAACACCTTCGCCCTTCCCTGTGTCATAGAACTTTCTTCTCTGTTTATACTCTTCAGACCTTTTCTCTTTCTTTCTTTTATTTAAACTGTACTGGCTTTTACAACGCCGCCTGTTGCGTATTGGCTGGGACAATGTTGTGGGAAAGGTCCACACCACTCTTTGTTTTCCATTTAGGCTATAGATGCTGTGTGGAAAACATTTTTTCAGAGCACACACAAAACAGAGAGCTAGCAAAACATGAGGAAATATTTGCTGAATTTAATAGTGTATTGGATTACAATCACTTACATCTTTTTAAGCCTACTGTTAAATGTGGAGATGGCTTCCTGAAGAGTGAAAGAAATATTATTCGTATGCTAAATGTCTTGATCTTATTGTTTATGTTTTGGAGCGGGTAGGGTGGCAAGAGCCAGGATGGAAATACTGTTGTGGCTAGGAGGTGGAACAGGTCAATATCTTCCTCTCAAGAGCAGCTCTGACTACAAAATACTTGAATAAGTAAGGATGCTTTAAAAAACAAAGAAAAGCAGACATGATAACAAACATTAACATTTACATTTCTCATTGCATAGTTACTGCTTGTAATTTTGAATATCAGTATTAGACACGTTTGTTAATGAAAAGTATTCAGCCAACATTACATTTTTAAACACTGACTAGATACTTGAACAAAGATTTGCCATATAAGATACCAGATAACAGTAAAATAAAATTATTTCAGATATTAACTATCATTAATGTGTTAAAGTTGTATTGTTTTGCTGCTGCAATGGTGCACTGCTCAGCAAAGACAGTAGTTTGTTTTTTATTCAGAAATCCACAGCAGATTTATTCATAACAATAACAATTCAATGATATAAATTTTGCTGAATCCCATAAATTGGACTTGCCAGCAGAGAGATTCTCATGTTTTTGTTTAATCATCAAGGTCTAACAAGGTATAACATTTAAGAGGCTCTATTGACAGAATTTTGACATTGACTATAAAAGTATATTTTCATTATAATCTGCTGAAAAAGAATTGTTGCCTAAACAGCCCACTGTGGTTGTGTAAAACATTCTGGTGGTGGATAGACTGAGACTGTGGGCAAAGCAGATGAAACCGCTGTAACGGGGTAGACCTGTATCGGCCTGATTTTGAGTGCAGTGATAGTGTGATGGGTGAGCACCTAGAGTGAGTGTGCATCTGGTGGGTGTGTTTTCACATGGGTTGATTGCATGGGGATGGGCTGATGGCAGACAGGTGGGCTTGGGCGTAACCTCCAATCTGCAGTTATTTAACCAGCCACACACTAAGCTCAGAGTTTCTGCTTGTCTTCTGTGTGCAGTGTGTAGGTGTGCTGAGGCTGCTGATGCAGAGTCACAGCTATTTAGTGGAGTTACCAGAGGCCCCAAGCACTGAGGAGGCCACAGCCGACCAGCCTGTGACCAACAGCAGCAGACCCGTCCCTGTCGCGTTGTTTAGTTTCGCCCGACGCAAAGAAACGAAGTTGAGCACACCCAGCCACAGAGAGCCGGATTCCCTTTTATTTACCGGACCCTGAGCTTCCCCCATTTGAACTGACTTTTTAGCTTTCTTAGCTTCAACCTTGTTTTAACAGTTTTTTGTCTATTTATTGAAATGCATGAATAAACATGGAAGCTATATTTTGCACAGCTTGGTGGTGGTGCCTACTTATTTTTAACCACTGGTAGGTCAATTCCGAACCAAAGAGGGGTGTTACACTGTGTTTGTACAAGTTTATGTATGTTGATGCATGTGGAACATTGGATACTAGAAGTGCTCCGATCAGGATTTTTTTGGGATGATCACCAATCATAGGGTCTATTTGAAGCCATGTAGTACTATAGAGTATACTATGTATTTATTTAATTACTCCTATAATTAACACATGATAAAATATCATGAAATGACAACTGTTTATTTTAATGCTAGGAAACATGATCAACAAATTCCACTCCCTCTGTCTTAGAGACTTAAACCATAGCAGCCTTTGCCTGGTTACTGCAAACATCTTAACAAAGCTTAACAAATATAGCTTTCCTTCGGAATAAACTACAAAAACAAAATAGCGGAAAATTTACTTCAACTATAAAAACTGCAACAAAAAACGTGATAGCCAAAATATTTAAGAGATAAAGGAGCACAGGCATCGTGAGTCGATAATAATAAACTCTGAAGTAGCCGCTTTTTGTTCTGGGATACGCAGGCAGTTTCAGTGGGCTTTAGGGAGTGGAGAGTGGGCTACAGAGAGGAGTCATAACTGGCATCAATGACATTTCAAACTAAGGGACATTTAAATAAGTACAATGTTAATTCCATATTAGTATATTGTTAAAATTACTTAAACTACTATTTTCATTGTAATTTCATATAGCCAAGTTTACCACTAGTATGGGCCTAATATTTCAGAGGGTTGTTTGACCCTTGTGCAAGAAGCACAGTCTACATCTTTTACAAATGGGAGGGTTGACATGAAAGGAGCAGAGAGAGCAGTAGGGTAATGTTAGGCTACATCCACACAGCTACGGTTTTTTGATAACACCGAATCAGAAAGCCAAATGTGAGTGTCTGTGTCATCATTTTATAAAGTCATGTTTTTGCCCAAGGGGTCAGCTGCATTTTCAGACTTCTCCGTTTTAGGTCTTCGGATTAATCTGGAGGGGAGGCGGGAACATGGCAAAAGGTCTCCGTTTTAAAATGAAAGTGGGGAGAGAGGGAGGGAGAGAGACGGACGACTGAGCTGTTAAACGGTAGTTACGTACTGTAACGCCAGATTCTATGAGTATAGGCGCAGTCTTCTAAGGCTATTGCTATTGGGTTTATCCCTCCGCATGTGAGAAAAGACAAGTTGTCTACGCCCACCCACAGTGTGGGCCTCTCCTAAATCCTTACCTATATACAACGGTGAGACCTGGCCTTCGGCTCCCAAAATGCCTTTTCTTCAGCACTGAGAACCAAGGTCCAGTGAGGCCTTGAGCTTAGAGGGCTACGCCTATACTCATAGAATCTGGAGTTACAGAACGTAACTACCATTCTATTTCGTATAGGCTTCACCCTCTAAGGCTATCGCTATTGGGTTGGAGGCGAGGCAGGATGCGCTTGTGCACTCCGGAACCACCAGAATCCCCACCAAGGCTGAAAACTGTAGGCGGAGCTGGAAATGGAGGTTGACAAGGCTGTGAAACTACAGAAGCTTGAGCTTGAAAACTCCAAGGTGGAGCATGTTCCACCATCTGCCTCAGTTATGCCACAACTCTCTCCCTCCTCTGATACAGCTATTGATTTGACCAAAATAAATGTTGATGTAGGTATGCACATAGATTTGATACCAACCTTCCGTGAGTCTGAAGTGGATTCCTATTGTAGCGTTTTTGAGTGCATTGCTGTCCACGTTACAGTGGCCACCTGGAGTCTGGGCTCTCCTGCTCCAGTGCAAGCTCCAAGGTAAAGCTCAGGAGACCATCGCCGCACTACCTCTGGAGGACAGTGTAAATTATGAGAAGGTTAAGGCTGCCATTTTGTGCATTTACAAGTTGGTTCCTGAAGCATACCGGCAGAGATTTAGGGAGCATAAAAGAGAGCAGGGCCAGACGTATGTTAAGTTCACTAGAGAGATGGGCGTACTGTTTGATAAATGGACTGCTGCCAGTCAGGTAACTGACGTTAATTCACTTAGGGAACTAATGTTTCTGGAGGACTTCAAGAAGTGTCTCCCTGATAGTGTTGTGATGTATCTGAATGAGCAAAAGGTGCAGACATTGGCGGCGCTACCTTAGCTGATGAGTATGTTCTTACGCATAAGACTCTGTGCCCAATCCCAGTGATTGGACCGTGTCCTAATTGACTGTGTAGGACCCTTACCTCGCACTAAGAGCGGTAATCAGTATTTATTGAAAATGATGTGTGCAACTAGGCGGTTCCCTGAAGCCTTTCCCCTGCACACTATTACTGCTCGTGTTGTTGTTAAGGCGCTGACTAAGTTCTTCGATACTTTCAGGCAGAGGTGTGGACTCGAGTCACATGACTTGGACTCGAGTCACAAAAATGATGACTTTAGACTCGACAAAATCAAAGACTTGTGACTCGACTCTGACTCTAACACCTATGACTCGTGACTTCACTTGGACTTGAGCCTTTTGACTTGAGATGACTTGACACTCCCCATGCCCAACTTTAAATTATGATCTAAAAAACTGCGCAGCACATCAATTTTATGTTGTCATATAGTAACTATAGTGCCCAATGTGTAGTCTGCAGATGTAATTCTAACAGTATAGTCCTGTGATGACAGTTGGCTACATTTGAGACATTTAGCCTCATGAATGTTGTGACGATTAGTATACCAAGATTACCTGTGTATATCTGTTTGTCTTGTTTTGTGAGCCAAGCAGTTGGAAGAAAGACCATGAACAGCCGGTAGTTATTGTGTCAGCTGCGTGTTTTGAGAGAGAGAGAGAGAGAGAGAGAGAGAGAATTATATAAAAGTATTTTTTTCAGTGTCAGTGAGATACAGTGTGATACTCAAGGGTCTCAAGGGGGAATTTAATGTCCCTGTAGCACAGAGATCAAGGACCCAGCCTGCTGCTCTTCTTTGAATGTGGCGGAATAGGCAACTTCACGTCCTCAGTGAGGATGGCCAGGCAATTACATTTCCTGGAAATTGGGCAGATAAGAAGTCAGCTACCCCTACACTTGTGAACAGGGTTCTTGATGAAACAATAGGCTCTGGTGCAAGAAAGAAGAGGGAGAAGACCAACACCACATCTAGGAGTAGTGAGGAATTGAGTGATGACGAGAGGGGATCAGATGATTCTGAGATGGACACCACAGGTTTCTGGAAATTGGTTCTAGCAATTAGGGTTACTCACTTTCAGTCCTATCCATCAAACTATATGTGCCCAAGAACAGTCATTCCTGGGAAGACTTCCAGGAACCGGCTGGGTCTGCATTCCCGAGAGGAGGCTCTCATCCCTGGGTAAGGAGGCTCTCCATAGGCCCCTGGTCCTCACAAAGCCAAATTTAAAAGGCCCTCTCCAGCTGGCTTCCCCCCATGCCCCAGGACAAGCTCTCATCCTGGGGAGGCATTCTTCATGTGCCCCTGGAAATTTCCAGGAACATGGACCAACTTCTGCTGCTTCTCCATGCCCGAGAACAGGCTCTCAATAGGCCCTTGGGCTTAAAAAAGCCAGCTTTACAAGGCCCCTTGCTGCTGGCTCTCTATGCTGGAACCTAACGGGGCCATTTTTGTAAACCCTTGTATAGCCAGCCTCTGAAATGTGGACCCTATTGGAAATGAATGGACAGTAGTACGTAATGTGAAGGGCTGTGAGGCCTTTGCACAGTCCCGCTTTTGAATTACTTCATTCGCAATGAGCTCAATACTTCCCATCAGAAATGGTTTTCTCGCAATCTAGATATGTTAATGCTGGTGTCAAGGGTTGCCGAGTGCAGGCTGAGGACTGAGGTGTGGACCCAAAATGCAGACGGAGGCGAGGAGGATGCAGTTTATGGTGATTAATACAACAAAAAACAGGCTTACATCCAATCATGAGGCAAGAGTCCAAACACAGGTGAAAATCCAACAAAGGCAAGGTCATCCAAAAACACAGAGAAACAGAGCACGAGGCAGAACACTCAACATAGACGCGAGGACGTGACAGAGACGCACGCACGCACGCGAGGCAGGAGCAACACAGGTGAGGGATCAGGACTAATGAGACACCAATGCAAGCAGAGAGACGACAACAGGAGAAAACAGACACCAATAAGGGCATAGGGAAACTAATAACCAGGAAGAAACAGAATAACTGAACCAGAACATAAACAGACAGATTAATATACCACTGAACTAAGATTAAACAGGACGCAGAGCAAACATGGACAAAATAATATCAAAGTACACGGACCAGGAGTAGACACTAAGACACATAAGAATGCAGGACATAAGCAGACAAGACAGATACTAAGAAAACTTAAACATGCAAATGAACAAAGGACTAGACTTAGCTACAAAACCCTAATCATGACAAGATCAAATAAAGCTATAGAAAAACAGAATCCAAAAACAGACTAAAACAGGAAAGACATGAACACAAAACCACACTCCTAACAGCTGGGGACATAGAATACAGTCTTACTCTTATTTTGTGAACTATCTAGACAATATCATCCCAACCTGTACATAAGAGAGGCACTTGCAGAGAGTTTGGAACTGGACAAAGAGAAAAACTGTTTAGTGTTATGAAGCTATAAAAGGCTGCTGGATGCAGCAGTGGTCTCAGCACATGTATAAAAAGTTATTTGGTAAGGACAAACAATGGATGAGAGCCTGGATTCTGCCTTCGGACAGTACAAAGTTAAGGACATCTACTGAAAATGTATGACATGCTTAATCGTTTTGAGTTTATCTACCTTGATGATATCCTGATCTTTTCCAGAGACATTGAGCGTGTGCAACATGTCTGCCAAGTCCTGCAACCTCTCCTGGAGAACTACCTATTTATAAAAGCAGAGAAGTGTGAGTTCCATGCCACTGGGGTATACCAACTCTCAAAGTAAAGAAAGCAATATGGTCAAAATGGGGACAGGCTTTGTAGCTGTAGCTAAAGTAGAGCCTTAGAGTCAGGCATTCAAACTGCATTACATGTTACCAGCTTCAATGATCATTGAAGTTGGTCATTATTGCCTAATTTAAATATAATTTTAAAATTCTACTTTTTTACTTTAGCTTCTTTTAGAGAGCTGACAGAAGGTACTGCAATGCTGTCTCTTACACAAGCAGTACATTCTGCAGCAGAAACTGAGAGCAGCCACAAATACCTATGCCCGTGCTAACACAGACCCCTCTTTTTTCATGTTGGAGGAAGACATAGTGCACTGTGAACAGGACAACAGCAGTCCAGAACTTTCAGATGAAGAATCAAGGTAAGTGCGTTTTCTCCACACTCGTGAAATATGATGAAATTATTTTCCTAAACAATAACATATAATCTCCAAAATTAGAGGAATTATGTTCCAACAGTGCAACCAATAACTGACAGCACACACAAGCAGTTATTTTAGATATACCTGAGTTACAAACTGATATCCAAACAGGAGTTTGATTCTGACATACAGTAAACCTCTTCTTACTAATGTGTTTTGTTTTTTTTTTGATACGGACTAAATCAATGAAGAAATTAAACAGCTTGTCTGGCCTTGTAAGAGGGAAGAGGCAGAGAGAAAAAGGTAAATTGAAGAAATCCTACCAGCAAGCAGGTTGGGTTCACAGATTTTCAATGACATCTCTTTCTGGAAAGGAAAAACCCAGCATTTCCCTTATCTCAAGATAACTAACCTGGAGTTTTTCCACTTTCTAAAACAGTGCCCTGGCCTCCACCTGCGTCTGCGTCGCACCCGTGGGACTGCAGGTCCGACTTGTCGGGACGATGCAAGGCAAGTCGGCGAAGTCGACATCGCAAGGCTTGGATCCTGTTAATACCTGCTTGCAGGTCTAGTGTATGTCCCTAGTTACATCCACTGTGATTAAAATGGTTAAAAAACAATAACAATAATGATAAAAAGTCCACGGGAGACGAATACTTTTTATAGGCACTGTACATTTTATAGCATATGAAAGTGTTTGTTTTATTATGTACTGTATTTGTGAACATACGTATGTGTAATAATGAGAATCATATCGGTCTTGTGTATGCTGCAGCAGTTGGAGCGCTGTTGATGGATCTATTTTTTAGTGCTGCGGTACAGACACACTCAGCGTTTAGTCTGTGTTATAATTGCTCTGACACAGACATGATTGGAAAATGAAATTCCTGAATAAATTCTAAATCCTTGACAAGAGCTGCTATTGTTCATCAGGCCACATGTAGTAGGAATGTATCAATGTTGTTTGTGTTTGGGAGTGTGTGCATGTGCCAGCGTGGGTGAGTGTATAGGCAGGAAAATGTCTGTCTACCTTTTCTCTGCTTTGTACAAGCGCTGCCTCATAGTATATTTGTGCAGCCTCATGTGTGTGTTCATACCTGACTGTGAGAGTGTGAATCAGGATCCTGATATAGTTCAGGCTCATTAAAAATTTCCGCTGCTGCTGGCAGACTCCTGCTTTTCCCTTCCAGTTATTAGCCAGGCACGGCAAGTCCTATCTGCAAGAAAAATATTATAATACGATGATGATGATGATGATGATCAGTGTCCTCAGCACCCACAGCCCCATTGGTTTTCACTATATCACCATTTAATCAAGAACTGATTTACTCCTGGGATTCCTGATGATTGTACCTAACTAACTGAACATGGTGGTGGATATCCTTTTTGTCCTTCAGATTTATTCTAAAATGTACTTGTTCCCTTTCCTGAGTGTTTTAGGTGCTGTGTTACAAGAAGTTCCTCGAATTGCTGAAGGAAGGCAAAATAATGAGTAATATCTTACAGTCCAGCAAGAAAACAGTACAGGTGGCGAATCTTGTTTGCGATCTAAATTGCTAATTGTTAGCAATAACGTTTGGCAGTAGGCAGAAAAAAAACACCAAACTGGAGTGAGGAGGAGTAACTTGTCTTGTTAGGAGATCTGAAACTGATGATCCTAAAGTTTAATCTGGAAGCTTTAATTCTATCAAATGCAGATTTTTGGTATGCAGGTCAACAAACTGTACTGAAGCGGTAGTCCTGTCCAAAGGCTGCATAATAGTGATACAATTGCATATGCATAATATGCTTCAGAGTAATGAGTATGCATAATGCTTCTATGTCATATTTTACATTAGGTACCATTCATTTAAATCAATAAAGTATATTTTTCATAAAAGTTAATGTGAAAGAAAATGACAAAGTAATAGTACTTTCCGAAAGTACTGGTACTTTGGGGGGGTGAGACTTGACTTGCAGTAAATGTTTGAATGCTCAAGTAGAGGCTACTGGCTTTAACCCCTTGATATAATTTTTTTTTTAAATTTGTGTTTTCATTTGCTTTAAAGCTGATGTTAATTTAAGTGGAGATTGTTAATTTGTGTATAGAACATACAAAAGATATCAGGTATGATGTAGGTATGATGCAAATTAGTGACAACAGACATAAACGAGAAACCAGGGCTTGCAAAAGGTTCCTAGGTTACGCGTCGAATATGCACCAACAGGCATTGGGGGAATCCATGCGCTATCTTGGCTGCAGTTTGAAAGGAAGTGGTGTGATGCGAATTTGCGACAGTCGGCGTTAAGGGGTTAAATCGATCATGTCAGTTGTTTTTCTACTGCTGCTCGTCTCTTTTCCACCATTGTTTGCCCAATAAACCATTCCTATTGTTTTATTCACTGTGTTTTTGGATATTTATGCCTCTGGACTTTGACTGTGTTGGGATCATAGGAACTTCACAGATGAAGTTGTTTATTTGTGATCTAAACTGAACTTCTGTCATATGAGTCAATGTGAACTCTGTTTCTCATGAATCATCCAGGAAGTCACACCTGTATGTGAATTCAGCCCATGGGCTTAGCTTTTAACTACAATCGGTCAGTGACCTACGACCCATGATGTCACCTGATAAACAAAACTAAGCACAACTTCTGCTCTTTCTTTTCTGTGGACCCAACCACTGCAGCTGCCGACAGCAGCAGCTGTCTCCCAACGTGTTCTGCTAGAAGCAGACACACAGCGCACACAGTGCCTGCCTTAGACCTGCCTTTGTACTACTTAAGCCGGCTGACTCCTCGGTCGACTCAACATCCACATCCAGGCAATGAGAGCAGGCAGCTACTTTTTCACTGCAAAACTGTTTTTACTCACCTCCAGCTCTCTCTGTAGCTCAGACAACCCCTGCTACCTGTGTGTGCTAATCCATTCTTTCACCCAGATTCTTTGTCTTTATAATTGCTATTTTTATAATAACAAACAACTGCTGTTTCATGTGTACTTTTGCGTCATTTCCAGTTTCACATTTCAGGTGTGTTTTCTTGACAAAGTTGGAAATCCGACTTCAGGGGGCGTTCCAGTTGAAAGTTCCAACAGGGAACTCGGAAATTCCGACTTCCCATGTCTAATGGAACGCACCATCTGAACAGCACGACGATCGGCCTGCCGCTGAAAGTCGTGTAGTTTGCACGAGCCTTTACACCTCTGGTTTAAGATGATATTCATCTGCTGGCCTTTGTTTGTTTGTTCCAAACATTTATTAAGCTGTTTTTCTGCTGTGGAACAGGATGAACGGTAAGAAGAGCCAATGTGGATCTGTGTGTACCTGTGTGTTTCAGGGCTGTCCAATTTAATATGGCCAATAAACTACTGTATACGACAAAAAAGAAGAAATGCAAAACTCTGCTGTTAATGGAATTCCCAAGTGACATCATACATAATATTAAGGTCCGTAGACATCCATTCATCCACGTACTGTAACAGTATTGCCAAAGCTTCAAGAAAAATACAAAACAACAATTCAATTAATTGTCTTCCTTGTTGCTATTTTACTAGACAATGCAAACCATACAGAATAGCAACCCCACCAGTGTTAACACGTTCACACTTAACAAGACCGAGCTCAAACTTTAGAGTACTCCCATCCCCAGCCCCCAATCATTAACAGTGCACATGTAAACTAAATATAAAAGCACATACAGAGATTACTTTTAAATCTAAGAAAAAACAATGTGAGTATAGGGTTTGCAACTAATGCAGAAAGTAAAAAAATGGGTGCGACAAAGGTATGCTGTAGATGCAATGGAAATATTATTTAGTCTGCATGAACCAAATTATGCAGCAGTTCAAAAACTAATAAAATAGATTTATATGCTTCCAAGTGAACTGGTACAGGCTCCACGACCACTACTGGCTTCATTACAGTCGCTAGCTGAAAGATGTGCTATGATTTCAGTTCGGCAGAGCACACAATTTAGAAAAAGCAATAATGGGAAAAAGACCAGGCTCAGCATCTAAAAAACTCCTGGAGAATTCTGAATTGCAATTACTGTGAACACTCAGAATCCAGAAGATGCCAAGTACCAACCAGATCCTAAGTACCAACACAGGCAAAAACTTTAAGAAAAAAGAACCTGGCCTTGGAAATGTAAAATAAGTGCTCAAAGCGCGACATATTTTATCATCCTCTTAGAAGAACTAAAAGTAATGTAAACAATTCATAAAAGATATTCTCTGTTGTTCTCATGCAGCTTCACCTCTGCAAACCAATACACTCATCCCCAATATGTTGTGCCACTATAGCCCTCAAATAAAGGTCAGAACAATAGGTCCTACCAGTCCAATCCACCAACAAAATAAATGTTTTTTTGTTTGCATTCAAGACCAGTAGCTTCTCGAAGTTGGCAATACCAAACCGGTTTCACCTAGGCTTAAATAATTGACCATCAATGCTAAAGAACTTTCCACTTTCCTCTATGAATCAAAAAAAAACACAAACACATCACAGATCAGTTTGTCATATGTGGGAATGGCATGATCAGCCTTTTTGGTATCTGATTTGGGATTTAAAATGAGACAGTCATATAGCAAGAAACATACAGTTCCATTCTGCATCATTTGGTATTACTAAGATGATCCCACGGTTTGGGCTTTATTTAACCAGGGGCCGTATTACAGAAATTTCCTAACCGGCAGATCCTATCCTAACTGCTTGGTTACCATGGTAATAAGGGAACTTATTATTATTAGGGACTGATTTAGGAAAAAGACCATTACAGATTGACATTTTGTTGGCTGTGGCTCAGGAGGTAGAGCGGGTTGCCCGTTAACTGGAAGGTCGGCTGCATGTTGAAGTGTCCTTGGACAAGATACTGAATCCCGAATTGCCCCTGGTGGCTGTTCCACCGGTGTATGAATGTGCGTGAATGTTAGTTTCTGTTTGAGCAATTAGGCTCAGTGAATGAATGTGTGTGAATGGTGAATGCAGATGTAGTGTAAAAGCGCTTTGAGTGGTCAAAGTCTAGAAAGGCGCTATAAAAATACGGAGGATTTACAGTTCCTAAGTCAATATTCCTTTCCTAACTTTAGATAAGTGTATTGCAGAAGCATCCTAACTTCTTAAATAAACTTTTCTAACTTTAGGAGAACTGTTAAGCTGTCCTAACTTTTACTTTTCCACCAGGTAGTGTTTGCTAACTCGTTTAATCCACACGGTTGCTCTTTAATTGCTTTTACAAAACAAAACAGCCGGAATTTCTGTAACATAATGTTGATTGATGTAATAAAAGGATCCTAATGCAAGTCTTTGACAGGAGGAGATCGTTAAATTCAAGAAATACATGAAAAACACGGTGATGTTAGCCCGCAGCCTTTATTATTATTATTACCCTATTTTTTTTTTTACCGTCATTATTAACTTTCCCGAGAAGAGTAGCCGGGGTCAGTGAGGGAGCACAGGAAGAGCCACCAGTGGATTCATCTGCTCTTGGGACACAACACTTGCCCGTGTCTTCATATCACTGTAGATGGACTTATTTTCTTTTTGACAGCATCCTATCCTTTTCCTTCCTATCTTCACTTAAGACTTAAGATAGGAACTTTCTGTAATACGGCCCCTGGTTCCTGTCTTTGCAAAGACAGCCTTAGACAGTGTTTGTATGTCTTTGGAAATTAGATTTAAGGTGTAAGCCATGCATCTTCTGTGAATTTTATTAAAAAGACATAATTAAGAATCAGAACCATCTCTACACAATGTTGTAAAGCTAGGGCCCAGACGACTTGGCAACGAGTATTGTTCTGCCAAGCAAAGATAAGTGTACAAAGCAATGGGAGGAAAGAAGGAAGGATGGAAGCAATGAGTGAGAAAAGACAGAAAAAAGGCTGGAAGGAGACAGAGCGAATGGGGGATACTTTTTCACTGCAAAACAATTTTTCCTCCCCTCCAGCTCTCTCTGTAGCTCAGACAATCCCTGCTACCGGCGTGTGCTGATCCATATTTTATTATTCTTTGTCTTTATAATCGGTATCTTTATAATAACAAACAACAGCTGTTTTGTGTATACGTTTGCATCTTCATGCATCTTCTGTAAGGGAGAAGATGGGGATCTTCCAAAGCTGAGAGACCAGCGGTGGCAGTAGTCCAGGTAAATCCTGATTTTACTGTCGTCTTCAATTTCTTCATCATTGTTAACTCGATCATCAATAGCAACATCCTCTCCAAAACAGTTGTCTGTCATGGTACATGCGATTTTTGTTTTGGATTTTGAAGTCTTCAATGTAAGCATAGGACAATGCTTTTGCCAACACATCATGTGTGCTCCTTTGATATGAATGCAAGTGTTGCAGAGCTTCTCTGAGACACATCACTTTTGTAATTGTGATGCCTGCAATGTCATCGCTTTGTTACATGTGTGTTAATGAAAAGGAGAAAACACCAGCATGACAAACATGTATGAGTTTTTACAGTCCCCACGTGGTATTTCTGTCAATGCAGCATTCTTCAATGTACAGAGTGTGTTTTGAATATTTGAGCAACAACATGTACATGGAAAAAAGCTTTGGTACATCAGGATCTGCATGTTTTTTAAGCATCTCAGCTATGTGAACAGTGGACACTTTAGCTTCACATGTGAAGATTAAAATTTTATTAAAAAGACATAATTCAGAATCAGAACCATCTCCACACAATGTTGTTAAGCTAGGGCCCAGATGACTGGGCAACGAGTATTGTTCTGCCAAGCAAAGAGAAGTGTACAAAGCAATGGGAGAAAAGAAGGAAGGATGGAAGCAATGAGTGAGAAAAGAAAGAAAAAAGGCTGGAAGGAGACAGAGCGAATGGGGGATGTGAGGTAAGAGTGGGCGTGGGATAGTGTAGATGATCAGAGATGGCCTCCCACTGGGCCTGTTAACAGACGACAACAGAGGCAGCCAATTATAGAGAAATCACTCACTTAGCATCGCAGCCATGCCTTGCTGCAGGAACAGGGTGAGGGTGGGGGTGTAGTCTAACTTTGTCTTCTGCTTTGGGCCCATCTCGTACTCATGAATAATTCATCAATCCTCACCAATCATTTCCATTCCGATTCATCTTCAGCCTCACTCTCAGCCAAAAATACCCTAATATTATAGTCATGCCGAGTCGGTGTAGTAATGTTTTCAATGATATTTGGAGGGGATTTAAATCAATCTTATCTTCAACCAGGCGTCAGTATGGCGCCACAGACACAGACTCAGAGTTGCTATCAGTTTAAATGGTCTGCAATGAAGCATCAGGCTTCACTAAATCTGTTAGACATTATTAATTACCTGCTCACTAATGCAATAACTAACATGAGATTCAATTATTCCAACAGAGCATAATCTCATTACTTTCAGACACTATTACAATTATAATACCAAATATAGCCGCCAGTCAGTTGTAAGGGTCTGAGCACAATACATCACTCTGACTGAACATGGTTTAAAGGTACAATGTGTAAGATATGGCCAGTATTTTAGTTTCAAACATTCAAAAATGACAATGTGTTGCAGATATCTACTAAAGTTAGCATGCTAACCAGCTAGCCGCTACCCTGTCTCATAATACCACTTTGTACTACTTGTATTAGCTTCTTTAGTCTACTAAATATACAAAATAAACTCAGAAAGTGTCAAGAGGAAATATTCTTACATCTATTTTCAAACAGAAAAATACACCTTCTCTCTCTATCGTCAAATAAATTGCCTTGTTAACTTATTGTAAAACACACTTAATTCAAACTGGACAGAAACATAATAAAACTCACCAAACCATCTTGGCTAGTCTCTCCAATGTTCCAACAATCACCAGCTCTGGTTTGGTGGAAATAAACAAAAGTAATTCAGAGGTAGAGGTAGATAAATATATTCTGGCTCTACACGCCGTTGTTACCCCTCTGCTGCTCGACCTCCATCTTGCTCCTCTCCCGCTTCATGACTCTGTTGTCCCCACCTGAACCCGCTTTCTTCGTCGTCCCCAGAGTCGGAGTCAGTAAATCACCTCAGTACTGTTTTCTCTGTCGCCAAACTTGCCTCTGTCAGTCTCTGAGGCTGTGTTTGGTGCTGGTCCAGCAATGTTCACTAGGAGGCTGCTGAGACCAGTTCCGTTGCCTGCTTGCCTTCTGGTGCCAATTCCGGACTCGGTCAGTAATAGTCAGCTGTACGGCTAACTGAGCTAACTAGGTAGGGCAGTTATGACCTGATGTGATATGATCATTAGCGCTATAGAAATGAATTTAATTGAATTGAAATGATGCCTACTATTTTTTGGCGTATGAATTTGACAGGTGGAGAGTACTTGCACTTTACTTTTAAGTTTGGAAGATGATTCTGTTACCTTATTTTTTAAAAATGATTTCTTTATGAAATTTTGAACATACAAAAGCATATATAAGTCCTCATGCATATTTAAATGGATACATGGGTACAATTGAATATTCCTTAGACCAACGGGATAACTACAAAGTCTAATTAATTTTTTCCAGCAATGTGAGAAAGGCGATAAGCTTGGCAAAACAGGACGGCAGCGAGTGGCCAGTTGGTAGGACACCAAATAGAGCTATGGTCAGGGCAGAATGCCGGCAGATGTAATAGCTGAGAGGGAATCAAAAACACCTTTCCAGAACTAAGCCAGGGTGGGACAAGACCAGAACATGTGACTGAGACTGGCTAGGTGACATTTGTCACAGTTTGCATTGGTGCCGGGACAGATACGAGCTAGGTTAATTTTAGTTAGTTACCAGTATACCCTGTCAACATAATAACAGGCTGGCATTGTAAATGAAAAGGAAGAAAAAATGGACGCTTTGAGTCAGTTGACTCGCTCATATCTGTATGCAAGACCTGGACAAACTTGGCACCCCTGGGGGCAGACTGGCCACGTCTTCTCACTGTGATATGGGGCTTTGCTGGATATAGAAGAGCTGGCTTATATCCACACTTGTAAAGTTCTGCTATGGAGCTCCTGTACTCGGCATGCTGCTTCATCAGGTAGGGGCTGTAGTCCTCATACATGCAAAGCTTGTGATCTCACCTTGTCTGTGAGCCTCGCGTACAACCAGGTCCTTGGCTTGGAAGTGGTGGAATCGTATGATAACATTGTGGCCTCTCTCCCGGCGCAGGCTTGGCAGCAAGGATTTGATGAGCTCTGTCTAGCTCAGGAGGGGAAGTGAGGACATCCGTGCCAAAGATGTCAATGAGGAGTTGGGAGAAGATTGGTCGAGAGCCTTCAATCACTTCAGGAAGGAAGATGACCCTGAAGTTTGGTGCCTGCTGCTTCCTGCCATATTAGCAACCTTAGCTTTGAATGACTCGTTGTCCTGCTGCAGAGTGGAACACGCTTTCTCGAGTTGTTGGAGATGAAGGTCCACCTCAGTGGTATTTTCTTCCAAAGAGTCAATCTGTTGGCCATGTCCTGTAACTGTGGTGTATAGCTTATCCAGTGTAGTTGCCAAAGTCTGCAGCCTGAGCCTTTCTTTGCTCTTCTAATAGCAAACTAATCTCTGCCATAGTAGTGCAAAAGAACCATATTTTTCGTGTTTTCTCTTTGATTTAGACATTGCCGGTCTTGGTCTCGTCTTGGACTCGGCCCCATTTGTACTTGGTCTTGTCTCAGTCTTGGACATTGAGGACTCAGGATGTTATTTCAAGACCAGTCAAAACCATAACTTTGGGAATATCAATAAATTGCTCTTGTATTGTCTGATTTATTTAACATCCTAACTTTGATTGGATGTATAACGCATTGTTTCAAATTCAATTGTCACCCCTCCCCACCATGGTAAGCATGGAAAAGGAGTGTTGAATAAAGATTTGTATGTTGATTTCAGCTCATAGTGTTTGTATGTGCGTGTTTTTATGGGAATGTGGATCTTTCAGATCAATTTGAAAAGTACATATGATCTCGTTCCACATTTTTTTGTTTGTCATCGTCTTCCCTCAGTGTTGGTCTCGACTTAGTCTCAGCCCCTAAAAGTCTTGGTCTTGTCTCGGTCTCGATAAACTCTGGTCTTGGTCTTGAGACTTGGCATTGGTTTGGGCGGACTACAACACTACAGAGACGTTTGTACAGACAGTGACCATTTACACGCCTATTGCAAGCAAAGATGCTCAAAAAGGAGAGGTCTAAAGAGAAGTGTTTTGGTGGAAGCGAGCTGCAAACACATGTCTACAGCACACACCACATTCTGGAAGTCTCCCCTCTGTTCCCTTATTGACATCATTGCATGACATGTATAATCAAGTGTAATGAAATCATTAAGAGCATGTCATCCATTTTAAAATGGAGATAAATACTTTTTTGTATTACAAATACAACGTGAGTAAAAGGATAAATGCAATTTAAGAAGTGATTCATTCTGAAATATCAGACAAATACAATTTCAGTATGTAGAATTGTGAATGAGTTTCAGTAGATAAAATATAAAGAAAATGTAAATTCACAATAATGGGGAGATTTACAAATTCACAAGCTGGTGCTAAACATTTTGTCCTAAAAACAGAAATGTAACTGTATAACAACTAACAACCATAGCCAATTTGGGCCAGTGGCACACAGCACAAATAAAAGATCATGTAATATCCATATCCAAGGAAGGTTAAAATCAAGGGCAACTGGATTGGTTAAAGATACTTGAAGATGTCAAGCTGTCATCTGGCTTTGAACTGAAGAAGTCACCTAACCATCTTCAAGTATCGTAAAACCAGTACAGTTCTTTATTTTAACCTTCCTTTAATATCTATGACCTGGATCACTAGGAATCTTCACAGACATCACATAACATTGGTCTCAGCGTAATAGAAGACATGATTCTTGTTAGAAAGTGAAGAGCAATTTTATGATGCATCAGAGAAAGGACCAATCCAAAAATACACAATTTTATTCTCTCAGCTACCCAGTCCAGCGTAGGCTCACAGCTCTCTCCCCCAGTGACCAGGTCCGCCTTGTATAGATGACACTCAGCTGGCTTTTTGTTCTCTATATCGACAAATCTATACTCACTCTCACAGTTAGCATCCAATCACAAGGACGCTTCCAAGTAAGGAGCACTAGCCAATCACATCACCGTAGGGGGTCGAGGGTTACAAGGTGGTGATGGCGCAATGGATAAGACGCCTGCCTTTGGTGTGAGAGACCCAGGTTCAATCTCCCATCCACCAAATCATCCACCAGACTGAGCAAGACACTTAACCCCTAGTTGCTCCAGACATATATAGCAAAGTCACTTTGGATAGGATAAAATCATCAGCTAAATGAATAAATGTAAAAGGGTTCCCACGTACCCATTAACCCTGGAATGGATAAGTGGTTATAGAGAATGGATGGATGGAATGTTACAACTTGCTTTGCTGCCCCCAAAACCCATAATTTCATCTTAAATCAATCCAAATTGGTGATCTAGGTTTTGTAGCACTATTTTCCTCGTAAATTTAATTCTAGTCCACTGTCTCCAGACAAAAGTTTATCCAGTTTTTGTATTTTAAACTGGTTCATGTCAAACTTTCTTCACATGTTGACAGTACTTGAGCTACAAGAGCTTCGTCTTCATCTCTGTCACTGAATGTGCCCTTTTGACTCTGGAGTTGACATTCTGTCCGTCCATGACGCTCCCACACCCCTCCTTCAGCCAGAGCTGCTATGTTAATCAAAGCATCTCAATGGTGCATACAAATACACTCGGCCTGGCTTAGAGGCGCTCACCTGCACAAACAGGGAAAATGCACCAAATGTCAAAAGAGCAGTCTAGCCCTGACTTTTATGAAAGTACATTTCAGTTTGTGGGGGTAGATTCAGATTTTTTTGTGTAAGAGAGGGGGCTGCAGATGATGAAGAGAAGTGGCTCTGAATAAAACATTACATTTACTGGGATAGTTTTTCTTGCATGAAGAAGATTTCTTGCTCTCTTTCTGCAGGGAGCCATGTGAGCTGAGCACAGCAAGGACAGAAACATGCGCTCTAGTTTCTAGCCTTTTTAAACATTAAAAAATCTACTTCTGCTTTTAAAATGCTGTTTAAACATTGATAACAAGCGTCCTGAGGAAATCAATGGCTGAGTGATATTAACCTAATTCTCTCTAACAGAAACCCTCTTTGGGAAACTCCTTCTGTTCTCCAACTCTCTTACACAAGTCAAACTCAAGGCTTCTCGCAGACATCACAATTGCATGTTTTCAAGGCTGAATAAAAGTTTGGAGTCCGTGAAACAGAATAGAGATGTTTGATGTGAAAGGTTCGGCTTAGTGAATTCAGAGCTGCTCGCCTCAGACAGAGCTGTTACTGTGTAGAGTTTTGCCCTCCTCCCTGGCTAATGCTGCAGTGGTAATGAAGCCTGATACTGAGTCAGGATCTGCAGTTCACAGATGACCCCGTTGTGCAGCATTTGGTAGCCCTGACTATAGCCCTTGTGATCACTGGCCTGTGGCAGCATGTCACCAGCTGAACTGGGTGGAACCTTCATGTAGAAATACTGGGTTTGAGCAGCTGCAGATCTGGTTTTCTATTGTATAAAGTGTCTGCTTTTGTTTTCTGTTACATGGGCCTCTGAGAGAAGACTGTTTAAATGGGTCAGGCAAAACTCCAGTATTTTATTCTCAAGTCTCGTGAACATGAAAATGCAAACGTGAGGCACATGTTCAGATGGTGATGATGTATTCTTGCTCTTTAAAAAATGCATCATGGTATTACTGCTTAATATCATATCAAAGCAATGTAAATCCCAGAAAATCATTGCTAGCTGCAGTAGTCTGTCATCTAGCACTTTGTGAAACGTATGGTTCTAGAAACTTGGTGACATGGTGGCTACTCAAAGAAGCACGGAGGAATATTGCTCTGCCATATTTAGTGTGACAGCGCCTACTGTGTGTCTGTGGTTGAAGCCAGGGCAGAGTCTCAATCAAGTCTCCTACAAGAACTCTACTCACTCACCTTGCCAAAACGCAGTACCTGCTCAGTCAGTCTGCGTTTCCAGTACCTAATCTAGTCTCATGAAGCTATACTAAACCAATTTTCTGCATTTTTGAGAGAGGCTGATAATATATTCCACCACCTTCATGCAATATTACAGAAACTAGTATGTATATGCATACAAATTCATTTGACAAGATAAACAAAGCAAAACACAATCAAACTTACTAAGACTAAATGAAGACAAAGGGGTGTGTGTGTGTGAGAGACTATCTTTGTTCTGCCACCTGTATGGCTCGGAGTCAGTAACGGTAACGATAAAACAGGTTAGTTAGCATACAAAGACTGTGTAAGCATAACATTAAAATTTTTGTGTTGGCTAAGAACTAATTACTCAATAATCTCACGTTAATGATGACAATAAAACCATCAATGTACAAGTACATGTACAAAAGCTATACCAAGTGTCAAGTAGTCAAGTAACAATTAAGCAATGTAAAGCTCTATAATGCTTTTGGGTCTCATTTATGAACATAACAGATTTGTAAGGATCCTACATATAAAGGATGTGTAGGATCCTTACTGAAAGTGTATGTGCACTCAAAAGCTAAAAATGGTGTTCGTCAAAATATATTCAGACTTATAAAACCGTGCATATGCACACCTGTAAGCAATGTTCCTTTTATAAATCATCACAGATCACCTACAAGTTTGTGTACGTGAATGAGGAATGCAGCGCACACCATCTGCATTTCAGGAGGCTCCACAACTGAGCGTGCACAAGTGTGGACCTCATAGCGCATTTTCTCTGCGCTCTGTGGATTTAAAAATGGGCTGAGGAGCCAGCATTATATTTAGAATAAATAATAAAATTCGAGTTGAATTTTTATAAGGTGTTTATGGAAACATTACTCAGTACAAGCGCAAATGACACTGCTGGATTTTGTCTTCATGACAACGTGAGTCTAACGTATGATATGGAATGAAATTATGCATAAGAGGAATCAATACTTTCTTCTCTCATTTACTTTCTACAGTCTGACTTCAGTTCACAAACTCACCTTCTATGTCGCCAATTCCCCTTTTCTCTAGCACATTCTCCTGTCAAGTTTGTTTTTTATAGATCACAACCTTTGTGTGGGAAGTGGCATCCGGACATTTCTAGCTCTGTTTTTTGCAAACGCACCGTTTATAAATGAGACCCCAGTTACGTAACAGTCCATAAGGAAGACAGTTGCTTTGGCCTGCTAGATGTTAGCTGGCAAGTCCGTTGTGTATTCAGACAGGTGGGGAAGAATTGTGTTTCAGTTGCCCTCTTTTGCTGTGTCGCGTTCCTATTATATAGATGAGAGGGCCTGGTCGCTCTGTCTGTTTCCTCAGAGTTAGCTGGCTGGCTAACTTCGCTGGTTGCAGGGATCTTAAGCGGGACTTTATGAAGCTACTGGAAAGAGAGAGAATGCCGCTGTGCTACGAGTTCAATTCAATTTTATTTATATAGCGCCAAATCAGTTATCTCTATCTGAGCGCTTTTCAGAAAAGAGCAGGTCTAGAATGTACTCTGTGATGATATTTACAGAAACCCAACAATTCCAAAGAGCAGCACTAGGCGACAGAGGCAAGGAAAAACTTCCTTTTAAGAGGCAGAAACCTCGAGCAGAACCATGGCTCAGGGTGGGCGGCCATCTGCCTCCACCGGTTGGAGTGACGTCAAAGTCACATCAATTCCGACCTGATTGTCCAGACGGAGGCCGCATTTAAAAAGAACCCATCTGTATCAGATTTGGACCACATATGAGAGTGTCTCAAATCTGAACTGGAAAAGATTATATTCCATGTGGCTTGGCCTGTTCACACTGTTATGTATGCTGTTCAAATGTCATCTGTGAGGTCCCTGTGATCCCAACACCCATAAGCTGTGTATTAAAAAAAAAAAAAAAAATTATTACTCAGGCCTCAAGCCTTAACACTAAAGCCTCGAATATACTGTGCGAACAGCGGACTACTTCTATTTATACTTTTTGTAGTCAGCTTGGTGGAACTATAACTCACATGCACAGTAGATTGATGTGTACAGTAAAAATGGCGACTTTCATGCAAGAAGAAGAGGAGCTGCTTTGTCTGCTGTACCTAACATAATCACAGAAAAAAACAAAAACAAACAAAAGAGCTAGAAAGTGGTGTGTGCGGCCGCTTAATGACAACAGGAAAGATGGAGAGTTCATCACGTTGGTGAAGGAGATGCCTGCAATGGAGGAGGAGAAGCACCATCATTACTTTAGGATGTCCACCGCCAAATTTGATTTCCTTGCCCGCGGCATCGGTGAATGGATCCAACACCAGAAAACACACCAAGCTCCTATCAATGTGGCAGAAAGGTTAGCAGTGACTTTTCATTATTTTCTGTAGCTACTGGTTGTTCTCAGGTGTAGCTGCAAGTTACAGACTGGGCAGCTGCACTGTATCAAAGATCATTCCCGAAGTGTTGCAAGGCCATTTGGGACACTCAGCTGGGATTCGTCCCCTTCCCGTCCCAGACACAGTGAAGCGACATTGCACAGGATTTCTAAAGAATCTGGAACTTCCCTCTGTGTCTTGCTGCTATCAACGGGAAACATGGAGTAACTGGTGGCGGTGATGGGGTGGAGCTCCTTGGGGAAATGGAGTCTTGTGAATCAGCGGTGTTGATTGTTTCCAAGTGGAGTACAAACATGTCGCTGCCTTATTCTGCCTGTTATACATAAAAAAGTGTAAGTTATTTAAAATCCTACAAAATAGTATTGTAAAAGTTCATTTTTTCTGGCTGGCATGATTTAGTACAGAAGCATAAATATAAATGTAATTTTTAATTACTCTAAATAGGTAGGTGCATTTGTCACAATATAACCACATATAACACATTTAACCATATTCTACATAATATCTAAGAAATGAAATGAAAATTAAGTTAGTCACAGGAAGTTTACCCAAAGTGTTGTTCATAAATCCAACAACACTACATCCACTTCACAATGGTGTCCAACAACCAAACAAACACAAAACAAAAGGCATAACTCTTACTCACATTACTTCTGCTGGAAAGTTTGAGTCTGTGTCCCGGAGTTTAACGCAGTCGGACAGCCAGCTCAAGAGGGAAACAAATGCGCATACCCCCTCTAATGACAATTTTTTTTGTGACACGGACCCTAGTGGACCCTCGCATTCTTGTGGACGCAGAAAGTATAATCCTTGCTTTAGACTATTGCCTTAGCCATGCTAGCAGCTCTGTGACGGTGTTCTTAGGCACAGCAGTGCTTTGAGCTGAAGGCAAACTGTTCTGCCCAAGTGTCAGAATATACCACCACATCATCCAGATATACACTACTTCGCTGCACGTCTCCCAGCACTAACTGCATCAGGCGCTGGAAGGTGGCAGGTGCATTCCTCATACCAAAGGTCTTTACCTTGTACTGAAGAAAATGTTTAGGGGTTACAAAGGTGAGATGTCTGATGCTCTAGGGGTTAAAGGCACTTGCCAGTACCCTTTAAGCAAGTCAAGTTTGGTGATATAAGTGACATGACCGATGAGTCTGGTACAGTCACAGCATTAACCTTTCGAAAATCTGTGCAGAAATGGAGAGTGCCATCAGACTTGGGAGCCAATAAGCATGGAGAACTCCAGGGACTACGACTAGGCTTAGCCAAACCATTTGCCAGTAGGTTTTCAACCTCTCTCTTCATGATCTCTCTTTTACTGAGGAGACAGCGGTAAGAGTGTTGCTTAATGCGGGACACAGAGCAGATATCAATGTCGTGCTGTAACATGTTGGTACAGGATGGCACATCACTGAACAAGGTAGAGAAGGAACAGAGCAGTTGTATCATGTCGTTGCACGGCTGTACAGGCAGATATGACAGTTGTGACTCAATGTTAGATAGGAACTCTGACCCTCACTAAGCACTGTTTAATCATCATCGTCATCGTCATCTTCATCATCCGAAGCCTTAGAACAGACCAAAACAATGGGACTCCTATCAGGTGCGGCAGTCTTTGGTGTCATCCCCTGCCTTGCAGGTTCAGCAACCCTGGACTGATAGGGCTTCAACATGTAACCGACAAATCAATATTTTCAGCCTGCTTAAGTGCCTGTGCACAGGTCAAACAACTAGCTGAAAACACTGGAGGGTGTTGCTGCGCTAAATCATCAGCCTCAGACGTGGCAAGTATGGGGCTATCCACCACCTCAGGAGTAGGGTACACTTTTCCTCCTGCAATGTCATTACCCATTATAAAGTCCACTCTGTTAGCAGGAAAACATGACAGAACTGCCACAGGAAAAACACCAGTCTTTAGCTTGGAACTCACATGTACCAGATGGAGAGGGGCAGGTACAAAGCTCATGCCAATACCACTGACTATAGTGCTACTGTCACAGTCAGACTCCTTACTCAAAGGAAAAGCACTGGAAAGAATACAGGACTGAGAGCCCCCAGTGTCCCGCAGCACAGTAATAGGACGCTGATCTTCCAGCCTTCCTGTAAGGGACACAGACACCTGGAAAATTAAAGAGGTGGTATTATGCTCATTTTCAGTTTCAAAATCTTAATTAGGGGTTGTACCAGAACAGGTTTACATGGTTTAATTTTCAAAAAACACCATATTTTTCTCATACTGCACATTGCTGCAGCTCCTCTTTTCACCCTGTGCTGTACTCTTGAGCTACAGAGTGATGCATCTTACTTGCACAAAATCTTTGTTGAGAGTTGCACATGCGCTGTTCCCAGGTAAGGACTACTAGCCAATCAGAAGCAGAGAAGGGCGGGTCGTAAGAAACAAGGTAGTGTGATCCAAATCAAAGCCGCTTCAGACTGCGACCGTAACCTAGCAGATGGTATAAGTTACTCACAAGTCCACAACATCATTGTTCCACATCTTACAGAATCGGAGTAGCATCGTCTTTCAGGACTAAACGCTGAACTGTTGCTGGTGTTCTGACGATCTATGCTGCCTTGCCGAAAAATGCTACCATAGCACAAATCGATAGACTCAACTCTACTCAGCCCTGCTCCGTTTTCGTGACGTAATGTTCAATGCGATCACCAGCGATCCACACAGCTTTCTCTTTATTAAGTTAAAACGTATCAACATTCCTCAGAATGTAAAGACAGATAAGCGGTATGAAAACCTTCCAGCTGTGTTTTCCTCTGCCGTTGATGCTGCAGCGATCAATGTGACGTCGGGCTCTGTGAGCGGGCGGCTGGCCGGCCTCACACGCTCCTCCAGTGGGTTGGCGCAGGCTTCCCCTGCAGCCACTGGCAGAGCTCCTCAACTCCGAAAATATTCAAGCACATTTTTGTTCCATCACTTCTCGTAAAACTGTCAATATTTGAAATCTACACAGCTGATTTCTCACCTCAAAACTTCTCAGAAGTGGATTTAGTGATGAAATTCTATACGAAAGCTGTAAAATATAAAACTTCCTGTTGCTGGCCTCTGTCTGGTGCAGCAATGATGATGCAGTGAATATTCTCTCTGACCAATCAGCAGTCTGTCGTGTTTTCACGTTACATTTTAGTTTCCCTCAGCTCGCTTGGAACCTCGACGGAGGTGATACGTAAAAAAGTACCTGGAAGCAGGTACAGGTGCAACATTTCAACAATGGAAAACCAAACAAAGGCGAGTCGAGCCAAAGGGCCTCGGCTCAGACTAGCTTGGTTTGAGGGCGTGCCTGACCCCGCTAGCCGCTTGGCAAGCTTTATGACGCGTTTTCATTGTGACGTCACAAGTAAAGGAAGTGAAGGGCTGGACTACAAACCAGCTGTTTTCAAGCAGTTCAGAGCAGAGTTTTATGTGGGAGATGGGAACTCCCTTTGGGCTGGACTTAGGTTTGCAAAGTGAAAAAGCCCAGTTACATGCACAAAAAAGATATACAACTCAATAAAGGAGAGGGAAAAAGCTAAAAAGCATAATACCACCTCTTTAAGGGTTTAAAAAACCTGTTAAAAACAGACGCCCCCCGGTACCGGGGCTTAACGAGTTTTTGCTCCTACCACTCCACAGAGTGTGAGCACAACCTAACTATGCTGTACATCCCCGTAACCGGACAAAACTCCACAAAAAAGTCATTCCATAACAAAACACACATGAAACACAAATCAACTGACTAACCTTATAGTAAAACACAGTCTGTCTGAACAAAGTCCATGCCAGTAGTCACAGCACTCCTAATATCTCTAATGCTTACCCTATCAATACAAACGACCACTCAAATGATTCGGAAGGCTCCACAGAATCCAACAGTGTAACTCGCATCACTGTGCGGCCAAAACTCACAGACAACAAACAACAAAAAAAAAGACTTACCTTGCTGTCTTGTGATCAAAAGTTGTGTCCAGTGCTATATCAGCGGTGCGGTTACTCCAATGCCTCTGTGTCACGGCAGCTATTTCCGACTCTGGTAACAGGCTGTGAATGAGGAGTGGGGTTGAGACTGCTAGTCCTATGTAATGCATTTGTCGGCTTCTGGTTGGCTAGTGGTGGTGTTTACATGGATTTTAGTTTACACTGCCCCTCGATTCTATTGGTTCTGACGGTTCGATAGAGGTGTCAATCATCCAAATTCACCAATCGGTTGTCCAGATATGGCTTCGCGTAAACCAGCTCCTTTGCCTTCAAGATGCACGGTGCACAGCGAAGACCGCAGAACGTACAGCAGAAATAGCAAAACCTTTTCTTATTTGATTGATTTTGGAGTCATTCTTTTATATTTCCGATAGGAAAAGGATTTCGACTGAAGCACTGGAAATGATCCAAGCGGATGGCGAAGCTCCGGTCATTCCTGTGGATTCGTCTTCGGATGATGAAGATCACGTTGCTGAGGGCACATCGGATGACAGTGACAATGATTATAGACTTCCATCTTCAGAAAGGTATGTAAAATAAGTTTTGTTATCATTGACTTATCATGTTGGAATCAAATTACGGAGTTGTCCCACTGGTATTACTGTCAAATAACCAATTTAGCTAGCTAGCCCCATTCCCTACAATGACTGAATACACACACACTCAAACTGGTTCAAACTAGATTGTTTACTTACTTCCCCAGTACAAGCCCCCACAACAAAATGTACTAGTTACAGTGGGTTATTTCTCTTATAATCTGTTATAAATCACAATAAAACGTTAGTGTTTTCAGTTACAGTGAATAATTTCTGTTCAACTACATTATCTGTTTACCAAAACAAAATCAGTGCCAGTCCATGAATATATAGTATAGTATATATATAGTTTTTCTTCCTCCTTTGTTTCATAGTGATGATGAAGATTATGAGGGGCCTTTGTGGACAAAAAACCTGACCCGCCCAGGTTCATGCCAGCCAGGACCCCAGGCCTAGCCAGGACCCCAGGCCTGATCTTTGATATAACAGCGTCATGGTCTCCCCTTACCCTTTCCCAGCTGTTTTTCAGTGCGTCTGTGGTCAGGACAATTATTGACAATACAAATTCCAATACTGCTAAGCAAGTACAAGCTGGGATGAAGTTTGTATGGAAGGCGCTTACAGCAAAGGAGTTTTATATTTTCATGGCCATCATAGTTTATACAGGCCTTGTACAGGTGCTCCACAGATCTGACTACTGACTACAACAACTTGCACTGTAGAAGTATAGCCCACACATCAGGTGGCCAGCACTAGTGATATGTTCAAATGCTCCGAAGTAACAATCAACCTCAGCCACACGGAACATATGTTTAACTATATCTGACTGTCACTCTCCCTCGCAGCCATGGCTACCAGCCCTGCTGCTACAGGAGCTGCCCGCATGCGCGCACCCGTCAGCTTTCAGACCCGACAAGCGAAGCATTCAGACCGGTGGGAGATATATGCATGGCTTTTCAACGATAGTGACAACTGAGGAACACCGAGGGGCTGACACACATCGTGGTGGACAGGTAATGTGGCTTTTATTATTTTGATGTTTTTTTCATCGCTAGCAAACGTAGCTACCTACACATAGAGCTAACGGTAGCTACCTACTTAGCATTCAGCTAACTGTTGCTACGAGTGCAGGCTGGTGTAGCAGTCAGAGTAGAGACGATGAATTCTATCTAGCTGTAGGTGAGCTGGAACAGCAGCGCGAGCGGTGTTTTACGACGCTAACATTAGGTAAGACAATGTAAGTGTAGACTGTGCCGGTTTAGTTATTCACCATATAGGTTTATTGTTATACCATGTTTACACCTAACTTTATGTTATCTTTACCTTGTATCTAATCTGTTTGGGTGATTATCTTGTGTCTGCAGTTGATGTTTGACTGTATGTTACTTTTTTACAAATGTGGTGATGTAGCTGTGTGTTTGTAGTTATGAGAAAGACATTTCAACATTAGTATACATAAACAATGATGGCTAAAGTTCCCCAAGTATCTGTGTTTCTGGTATATAAGCTACCTATAGTATAGTTTGACATTGTTCATAGCTAAACCTACTGTGTGAAAACATTTTACTGTAATTGGTGTTATGCCATTACTTATTTTACCAGAAGTAAAAAAAATCCTGTATGTTTTATTTCTACTGTGCCCTCAGATTTGGAGTCTTTCATAACCCTGTACTTCTCACCAGTATACGCTGATCGGACCATGCTGGCTGGCCTGGATTACAACCACTGTGTCCACAGTCCAGCCAGGACAAAAGCTGATGACACAGTTCAGTATGTTGCATTATGAGTACTCCTATGCATTTTACTCAATACATTTATAAATGACGAGTCAAAAAATATTAAACAGCATGAGGAATACAGATAGATGGTGCTGATTTACGGTTTTGATTGGATTTTATGTGGAAATGCTAAGTGCTCTATAAGAGAATGATGTCAGGTATTACAAACTTTTCACTAAGCTGATCCTCCTTTCTGTATTATCAGGTACAGCAAGGTGAACAACAAAAAGTCCAGGAAATGGAGCTTGACTCATTGGAGAAGGACTACAGTTACATCGCAGACCTCCAGAGTGCCATCCTCCTCCTCTGACAGTTGTCTAGTACTGAGGAGATGCCTAGAAGCAGAACCAGGAGACCTGATGATCCCCGTCAACATGGGGTTCACTCAGGTGTCCCTGCCACAACTGTGTTGCTAGATACAGCAAAATATAAATCAAAAAGTAATATGGTTGGTTTTGAAATGTGGTAATCGTGTCAGAGAGGTGATTGTGATATATTTAATCATCTCCACAGCAGCGATATGATGCTATGAAGTCTGAACTGTCTTCATAATCAGTCAGGACACCTTGTCTTTCTTCCTGTATATACTTGTTTTTAATGATGCTTAAAATGATGTATTTGTGATATAGGTTGTAGTATTTAATAACAATAAACAAGTGTTATACCACATTTGGATGTCATTATTGGTGACATAAGACATAAATGTAGTTGCTTGATTGTTTATGCTGCAAGTGTAAAGAAAAGGCATTTATCATTTTCAATGTTTTATTTAAAAAAAGAATGATAATATTTTCCAGACCAGGGAAAAATATACTTTGTATTTTCTCTACTCTCCTGGGAATAAAACTATTTATCCACACAGTGGATGGAATCATTTGTGTAGCACTTTGTCAGTTAGTGCCATTACATCTTACACCCTGCTAGGATTAAACCTCTGTATTGTCCTGGTGGATCAGGAGAATAGTTGCATATCTTCCAGAAACTGCAACTCAGTATCACGACTCTGAGTCTAAGTGCTCCACACTGCCACACTACAAACTGTTTGTATGCTGCCTGACTGAACTGTCTGTTACTCTGTCCTGGGTCTGGAAGATCAGCCATGTGTGGTGCATGGAAACCCAGTAGTCTGGATGTTGTCCACAGTGCTCAGATTCTGGTCTGTAAAGGAATATATAGTTGTTAGAACCCCAAATGGGAAAGATCTGTGTAATTGGAGAGAACATTCATCAACATGATCAGGAAACACCAGAGAAACTTTGTAGTACACTGGGAGACAATAGACTAATATTAAAATATATATACCTGTTCATATGCCGTTGTTAGAGTGTGAAGCTCGACGCAGGTATGTGCTGCTCGGCTTGCACCTCGTCCTTCCCGTCCTGCCTCTTCTTCCACGGACCCTGGCTGCCCTCCCTCAGAGACAATGATGCTGTCACAGTGGAAGCTATAACATGCAAAACAACGTACATGGTATGAGTCTGGTGTAACTGATGGAGAAGGGAAAATGTGTATCAGCCTGTTTTTTGCTTTGCCCAATGTTACCACAGCTGTTAGCACAGCTACCTGTTGCTAACAGTTAGCTAGCCAGCTCGTTACTGAATCAAAGTTAGTATTTTTAAACCTATCCAATATTAACATGCTAGCTTGATAGTGAGCACTAATAACCGGGTTAGTTGTTTATTTTTATAACAATAAAGTTAAATGTTTTCTTACCCCTGATGTGAGCTGCTGCATCGCACTGCTCTCCGCTCGTCACACTGTGCTCGTCCTCCAGCAGAGTCGGCAACGCGCGGTCACACGTTTCTCTGTTGGATACTTTAGAAAATCCAGCAGTTTCTTGCTAGTACCTCAAACTTACCCACCCTGCCTTTAACAGCCAGTTTAGTATCTGCAAGGCGCGTCCACTGGGGGAGGCGAGCCAGTACTCGCTCCACCAGGGCCATCCGCGCTCCGCTGCTTGGGGGTCTGCACGAGGTGGGGCAGCCACACCCATGCGGGAGGGAGAGCCAGACAGGTGGGCGTAGACAACTTTTCTCAGTGCTGCGCAGGTGCACAGAGGGGTAGACCCAATAGCGATAGCCTTAGATGGCGAAGCCTATACGAAATAGAACTAGCAGAGCGGGGAAGTGAGAACAGGCGTGTAGCTGGGTCTGGCACTCAGGTGATGGGGAAAGGAAGGGTAATCAGGGAATCTGTTGGATCAGTGGAGAATGAAAATGAATGTGTCTGAGTAATGCCACGTTCCAGACCAGTCGGAACTCGGATATTTCCCAGTTGAAACTTCCAACTTCCGAATTCAAAGTGTTAAACTATTATTATTATTATGTACATGTTGAAGGTGGATGTGGGATACACATATGCACATACATGGATACATATACATACACATACATATATACACAGCCCTAATACAGTGTACTGTCAAATGTATAAGAAAGTTGTGTAAAATTTCACTAATTCAAACAAACAGTAGTCATTCCATCCATCGTCATCCGCTTATCCTGCGTACAGGGTCGCAGGGGGCCACAGCCAATCCCAGCTGACATCGGGCGAAAGGCGGGGTACACCCTGGACAGGTCGCCAGTCCATCGCAGGGCTACACATAGACAGACAACCACTTACACTCACATTCACACCTAAGGACAATTTAGGGTCACCAATTAACCTAGTTTGCATGACTGTACTGAGACAGCAGGGTTTCGAACCACCAACAGGCTGAAAGTCCTCCAGATATTCCTCTCAAGCAAAAGGTTACACTGTTTATATGGCCAACCAAAATAGCTTCAGAGAAATATCTTACAAATTCAATTTGTCACAGTCATCAGCACGCATAAGTATTGTGGAAGTGATCACAACCCTTTGCACCGTGGTGCAATCATAATAACAATCTTTATTTTTTGAGTGCTTTTCAAAAACAAGTTACAAAGTGCTTTAACAAATGTAAAGACAATAAAACACATAAAAACAAATACATGATAAACGCAAGAAAACACTTGAGACTAAAATACATGTTTAAAGTAAATATAAATATATATAAAACAGAATAAAATAAAATAAGATCGGGAAAGGCTCTCCTATAAAAGTATGTTTTAAGAAGGGACTTAAAAGAGTTCACTGACTCAGCCGACCTGATTTCCTCGGGCAGGCTGTTCCAGAGCCTCGGGGCCCTGACTGCAAACGCTTTGTCCCCTTTAGTTTTCAGTCGAGACTCTGGAACAGACAACAGACCTCTGCCCGAGGATCTCAAGGTACGTGCTGGTGTGTATGGGACTAAAAGGTCAGAAATATAACAAGGCGAGAGGCCATGAAGAGTTTAAAAAGTGATCAATAAAATTTTAAAGTCAATTCTAAAACATACTGAGAGCCACTGTGATGAAGCTAAAATAGGGGTGATGTGGTCATATTTTTTTCATATACTTTGTTCTGGTCACAAGCCTGGCAGCTGAGTTCTGGAGTCGATCAGTAGATTTTTGGGTTAAGCAAGTAAAAGGGCTGTGAGAGATGAAGATGTGTAAAATGGTCTCAGTGTCCTTAAAAGGTTAACATTGATTGTATTTTTGATATATTTCTAGGCTGGTAAAAACATGATTGTGCAAGCTTTGTGATGTGTTGCTCAAAACTAAAACTACTATCGAACAAGACACCAAGATTCTTTTAAACAGGCTTAATGTGATTCACTAGGAAACCAGCAAATTGCATTATTTGCTTTGCCATTTGCTGGGACCCAATGACCAGGATCTCTGTTTTATCTGAGTTCACCTGGAGGAAATTATTTGACATCCAGTTCTTAACTTCACAGAGACCGTCGGTAAGTGAACTCAGTATTCCAGGGTGTGTGGATCTGACGGGCAAGTACATCTGTGTGTTATCAACATAAATATGAAAAGAAACACCATGTTCTATCTCACACAGGCTCCGCCCTCTACTGGACTCTATGCTCACTGAAATTTTATCGTGCACGTAGCCAACCAATAGGACGTCGCTACCGATACGTACGTGACGTATAAATAGCAGTGTCCCTACTGTCTCAGCATCCTTTTTTCTTCAGCAAACGGCAAACTGCTCACTGAATTCACCACCTCCACGGATGGAGTCGCCACTACTAGAAAATTATCTTGCACCAAGGCGAGGTGACCCATGTCCTGCCCAGACGAGTCCAAGCCCCCACCCCCGCCAGCCGACCTGCGGATAGGGAAAGGAGCGACTGGCCAAGTGACCGTTATGGAGGGAGAGAGGCCTGCTGACGCTGCCACAATCCCCCCGTCTGGTGTTCAAGGCGCCATTGTTTTACATGTGCTGCTTGTGTGAAACTATGGTAAGGCTTTTGAGAATGTGGAAACTGTTTTGAGTAAAATATGTTTATTACATTCCTCTAAGTTAACTTCTGTCATCAAAGAACTAACGTTAACTCCTGGGGTGGGGCTAAGGATTCGCCCTGCGGCCTTGTGTTCACGAAGCCACTGTTCTAAACTGTGCTGCTTGTGTGTATACTGTGGAGATGCTTGTGAATGTTAAACTGTTTATGAGAAACACATTACATTCTAAGAAGTGCTAATTCCCCACCACCAACCCCATCCCATTGAGCTAGCCGTGTTGAACGCGTCGCTGCGCTCACTGACGCTAAGCTAACGGTTTGCCCCACGCCGCTCTCCCGGTCAGAACCGAGTGAGAGGGTGGGTGAGGCCCGGGCGTCCACTTCGCTAGCCTGACCGCCGAGTCCGCGCGGCCATACTGGTCTGCTTCCACGACGTGACAGCCGAGAAATTAGTTGTTCTTACCGTGGAAACTGGACAATGCAGCAGTGTACTGTAACTCTGCATTCCCAGCGCGCCCACACAGACTCGCACAGGCGCATTGCTAGCTCACCGGCGGTGAAAGCGTGTTACATAAACAGACATGCTGCCCTGCCAGCATCTCTTTCGCCGAGCAGTCACAGCGCAGCTAGGCTAGTCCGCTATAGGCGGAGAGAGACAGCCAAAGTCAGGTCTCTGTATAGCGGGACAAAAGAGATCGCTTGCTGCTACCGATACCGATGCAGCAGGTGAGGCTATCTACCCTGCCGCTGCTTCACATGGAAGCTGTGAGCTTGAGGCTAACGTCAACACTGTGCGTTCAAGGCCCGGTCAGTCTTTTCCAACTCAGACTGCATAACAATGTGGTTCAGCAGATCTGAGCTCGCTTCGGGAGAGCGGAGGTGGATCTGTTTGCCAACACCCATTGCCCGCTGTGGTTCTCAATTCAGCCACAGGACAGCGCACCCTTTGGGATGGACGCGTTACACACGCGCCATTGTCAGAAGGGCTGCTGTTTGCGTTCCCCCCCACCCCATCTCATCCCTCCCAGTTGGGTGAGGCAGAAACGGTCGTTTGTCATTCTGGTAGAAGTGACGCAGCCTACAGTGACAGAGACCTGGCCTGTACCTATGGTCTGGGGGGCTCTGTCATAAGGGTGAGGCTTCATATGCACAATGCTGGTGTTGGACCAGCCTCTCCAGGTTTTTCTCCTAAAATTGTGGACAGGCAGACTCAGGCTGGTTTATCCACTGAGGTCGCACAGACCATCCAAGCGGCGGGCAGTCTCCACCATGTCTTGCTGTAAAGCTAAGTGGTTTGGCTTTCAGCGTTGATGCATTGAGAGGGAGACGGATCTGCCTACCTGTTCGGTGGAATCCGTTTTCTCTTTCCTGCAAGGTCTGATGGAGAAGGGTCTGTCGCACTGCAGCTATCTCTCCTGTCACAGGAGGTTTGGTGACAGAACAGACTTCACCCACTCCCTCGTGATACGCTTTCTGCAGGGTGTGAGAAGACAGCGACCGGTGTCGTGTCTCTCAGCGCCTCAGTAGGACTTGCTGCTTGTGTTGGTGGCTCTAATAGCTGCACCTTATGAGCCCCTAGAGCAGTCCTCATTGAAAATGCTATCTCTTGAACGGCCCTGCACCTTGCTCTCACCTCTGCTAAGAAGGTGAGTGAGCTGTGTGCCTGTCAGTTCACCCCAGCTGCATTCTGGTTCTTGGTGTCCACAGTGCAGCCAGATTGAGACAACACACCTCCTTTGTTCTTAAGAACATAAGGAGAATGTTCAGGTCCAGGACAATAATTCTGGATGCTTTCAACCCCCCTACCACACTTAGGGTGCTGGGAGGTGAGTCTGTTGTGTCCATGTGTGCTAGGCTATGTAGAGCACACAGCCCCCATTTGATGCACTAGTCAGCTGTTTGTCTGTTTCAGTGATAGTGCAGTCAGTAAAACCCTGTCCAAGAAGAGCCTGGCCAGCTGGCTTTGTGAGTGAATCTCCCAAGCCTGGACATGGGCGGGAACAGACCCATCCTTAGCGGTGCGTGCACATTCCACTCGGAATTGTGGAAGTGTCTATGACCCTTTTTCAGCGGGGTGTGTGTTGGATATGTCAGGCTCCTTCTCGGGATCCAACTCGCAAATGCGACCTAGGCTCTGAAAAGTGAGGATCTGGTGACTACGGGGTGTAGAGCTGGAACATACACTGTCAGTGCCTGATGTTTCATTGAGAAGTCAGGGCTGTGCAGGTGTTATTGGTCAGGCCAAGCCCCTATTGGTCCAGCGGTCTTCTCAGGGGTGTCAATTCTGTCACTAGGTGATGCGGTGG
Organism: Micropterus salmoides; assembly: GCF_014851395.1. NCBI lineage: Eukaryota > Metazoa > Chordata > Actinopteri > Centrarchiformes > Centrarchidae > Micropterus > Micropterus salmoides. The sequence goes on from NW_024040374.1 coordinate 31,843,326, forward strand.
TCGGGGCTTTGGCTGGACTGTGGCCGACCGGGTTGGTGTGGTGGACTTTGTCTTGTCGCGGCTTGGGCGGGCAGTCATCGGGCTGTGTGAGATAAAACAAATGTTACAATATGGTAACCCTAGTTCTATAAGCACAGGTGGAGCCCTCTACCAATGAGCCCTGCCGCTCTGACGACATCTGCTGAAGAGGCGGTTGGATGCTGAGGCAGTAGGGACACTGCTATTTATACGTCACGCACGTATCGGTAGCGACGTCCTATTGTTCGGCTATGTGCACGATAAAATTTCAGTGGGAAAGTGTGTGCCTTTGTTGGAGCTCCAGGAAATGTCCACGACGCAAGGATCCAGAGAAAATCCAAGTTCTTTAAAAAATGGAATGAGAAAATGGGTCGGTTCATGCTGCTTGGAGATAGTGCCTACAATGGCCATGCCTACCCTTTTAACATTACTGAAACCGTCGACCATGGTGCTCTCGCCATGCAGGACCAGCTGTACAACTCAAGAATAGGCCAGGTGGTGGTAGAGCAGGCATTCGGGAGACTAAAATGTAAGTGAGGGAGGGTGAGGAATTTCCAGAACACTAGACTTGATGTGGTCATCATGCTCATCATGTCTGCATATGTATGCTGCATAATATGTGCACAAGACACAAAGACATCTGGGAAAAGCATCCAGGGGGTTGCCCATGCCAGGAAGATGAAAACTGCTAATTACATCTAGCCGAAATGTAGGACATTCAGAATGTGATGGAAACTTTGAAGAGGTTCATACTCTACCTCCTCTACCATGTGCCATTAGTAATACACATAGCTGATTATCTTTGTATTGTTTAAAACACATATGTCATTTCTGTCTTGCAGTCAGGAGAAATTACATTTATTGCATTTTGCAATTACAGCACATAAGGTCTCAAGTAGGGCACATTAATTTGGTGAAATGAAAGTCAGACACAAACTTCAAGAAAATATCTCCATTTGGATTAACTGCCTCCTCCCACACTAATGCTCTTCCGCTTAGCAGATGCAGGATGCAGCGTACCTTAGCTTGTTCTGAGGAAAAGAAACCCGACAGTTGGGAAACTCACTGGAGAACGGCTCACGGGGTCATGGTCATGGACCAGCTGGCAGCTGGTGGGTTGGTTCAGTCTGGATAGCCTGTGCTTGAGGAACTAGATTGATTATGGTGGAGACAAAGCCAGTTAAACAGGTAATCTGGTCATTGGTGGCTTGCCTGTCATTTAAGAGGGTCTGGATTGCTTGGTCGTGTTGTCCTAGGACTCCTCCCTGGCTGGCGAGGGCAGACAGGCTACTTGCAGCGTCTGTCTCCATGTCTATGAGTCCATGAATGGCCAGTTCGTACTGTTAGGTGTAGATGAAAAGGACTCAGGAGCAGACACAAGGCAGAGGCAGTTAACTCAGTCAGATTTATTTCAGAGTAGCAAGAAGTGGACTGGGGGGTGGGAAGCAGGCAGACAAATGAGAGGGCTCTGAGGCAAGCTCCAGCTTGATGGGATGCATCCTCCAGCAAACAGTTTAAGGCAGGCAGGAAGCGTTCTCAAACAGGCAGGGATTCTGGCAGGCAGAGACACACAGTTAAACCCAGGCATAAAGGGTTTCCAATGACAAAGTTCTGTTCATAAGATTCTCAAATCGGTAATCATATGGGTGGTTTGAAAGACACTGAACAAAAACAACCTATTTTGTTGTTTAGCTGAGAGGACATGAAACTCTTCTGTCTAATTATTCAATACTAGTTTCCGATGTTCCCCACCGATGCAGTCTACTCAGCATGTAAGGATTATTGGCTGCATATGTTTATATGCTTGCATAAGAAGTTAATTAAGGCCACAATTGTTTAGGTTTTTTTATTTTTAGTAAGGACTATTTTTTTCCAGTGCTAATTGTTATTTTCTTTTCACCAGTCATATTAGTATTAGTAGATATTCCATTCTCCCCACATGAATCTATAAAGTGTAATTTTATCTCTTATCTAGCTGAAAACAAGTGTCAGCGTGAACATGTAGATTTTTTCTGTCTTTATTCAAAGCGCTCCTGTGTGCCAAGCCTTTTATCTACTGCTGGTGCAGTTTTAAACTAAGAGCCTGGATATCTGTGTCTCTGTACAGGCCCATGAATTCTGGCTCCCGCCCTGTATCACTTCAGCCCAGCCTGCTGGAACAGCTTTGCCTGGCAGCCGGTCTTGACTGATTGTGCTGCTTGTTAGTCTGTCTTTGATCATTAAGCAGAGCAATGTCACCGCCTTTAGTGTCATCAATTATAATTTGGCTTGTGTCACTTTGATCTTAACAAATATTATCCCAGTTTTTTAAGCTGCGTGTTGGGCCACGTGCTGCAGACTTCCAGCTTTCTCTACAAGCCTTGTGATGAATAATTTACCTGAGTGGATTTCTCTCCTGAATGTTCTCTCTCACTCTGCTAAAGCTCCGACTTCACAGCCCACAGCCAGGAAGTTTAGAGTGAATGATAGAGTGAACGGGTAACATAAAAATAGCTCATCATGTCCCTTGGTGATGGCACCTACATCTGTCCAGTCCATATGGCCCTGTTCTCAGGCCAGAGTCCAATATGCACTGAGTCAATACTATAAAGATTCTGATTGGTTATAGAGTCGGAGGTCTGGTTAGAAAGTGACTGGTTTAACATTCGGCGTAATTGGCACACAATAATGTTATTTAACTCAGCCGACAGTAACAAATATAAGCTGAGTACTGTGATTTAACCGTTAAGATGTCTGTAAAATATCAGGCTAGTTAATGCGGTGGCTGTGGCTCAGGAGGTAGAACGGGTTGTCCACTACTTCTACTACTGCTGCTGACACTCCAAATTGCCCCCAGTGTGCAATTACCTGTGCCGTCGGTGTGGGTGTAGTGGTTTCTGTTTCCCGTGTGCAGTTGACACCACCTGCCATCAGTCTGTGAATGTGACAAGTACTGTAAAACTACAGAAGAACAGACTAGATGTCATTGGGGAGTGTTAGTTATGAGGTTAGAGGACCCAAACGCAGGACACCGAGCAGAGCATGTACAGCTCCAAAGGTTTATTATAAACAAAAGCGCACTTACGGGCTGTGTCAAAGTAATCCAGAAAAATCACAGTACAAACTATACGATCCAACAGAAAATCCAAATGGAGAATAATCCAGAAATCAGGGGAACAGGCAGAACACAATAAGAGGTTGACAAGCTACACACGACAATGAACGGGAACAGAGTAAGGTGAAACACAGGCAATATGTACACAGAGTTAACAAGCTGGGATGGAATATACATGTGAGAGACATGAGGGACTAATCAAGCACAGCAGACACACAGCCAGGCAAAGAGAAAGCAGGAGAAACAGACAGGACCAAACCCAAATGCAGAATACAATTGATCATCATATGGCAAAACTAAACACAACAGGAAACAAGCAGACTGAACACCAGACACTGGCAAATAAACAACAGGCAGAGAACACAAACCAACACTTAACAGAACACTAATAATCAGAGATGCTCATAAGTCTTTGAGCTAGAGTCCAAGTCAAGTCTCAAGTCACTCGTGGTTATAATGAATGTGGCATCAGCTGCTGCGTTGAATCCAGGCTGCTTATAACACTGCATAGCTATAAGGAATTCTGTAACTGTATCCTGTTTTTCACTTACAGAGCACAACCATGTAATGTGCAATGCAATTAATGACACTTAAACTACTGTAAGTCAACACATTCCCCACACTCTCAAATCCATTATTAATTAACTACCACCACAAGTTTGGCAAGTAAACAAATGCATCTTTTCATACAAACAATAGTCGGTGTTAAGAATATTTCTTAGGTGTCTTAATTGATGTAACAGGGAAAGGTAAGACAGGTCTAGCTTAGAGAAATTTAACTGATCCCATAAGTGTTTGACATTATAGCTTTAGGTATTTTTCACATGTACTTGTCCTTGTCAGGGAGCTAACAATAGACTGATTAGTTAGAGACAGTAGCTCAGGCATCAGGCTAGCAGATATCAGTGTTCTCTGGGAATCTTACAAGGTTGAGTCCTACAAGAACTCACTGGCTCCACAGATTAGACTCCAACTCATGGATAGTAATAGATTCCAATATGATGAAGCATTGGAGTCTAAACATCAGATTTGTTGTTCTAGGTTAAGGCCAGGTAAAGATAACCTAATAGAGAAACCTACAGGCACTTGGGGGAAGACAGAAACATAAAAGACCAAAAGACGTTATCCTTCAGATTTGGTGTTGGCATTTGACGTGTTCACATTTTGTATGCTGGCACTGTCTCCTCGGCCGGGCAGGTGAGTGAGCCCAGCTGACCAGACGGAGGACGAGGGTGAGTGGACCTGGGGAGAGGGTGACAGAAAGACAGGGTTAGTGACACTGCAGGGACAAGGCACAGGGAAATAAACAAGATGCTGGATGTGTGTGAGAGCTTGAGTGATCGAGTGGCACCGGGTTTGGAGCAACAACGATCAAGCAGGGGTTGACTGGAGAACCGGGGTAGAAGAACTGTTGGAGATGCGGCTGATTGCTGGCAGGTGGGGCAGGCAGAGGAGGTGGCTGATGAGGTCCAGCGCATCTTTGTTTGGGTCTTGTTGTGTGAAATTTTAAAGCCAAAGTTTATGATGAATGTCTCAGCAGCTTCAGGTGTTTGTTGTCCTCTCTCACGTGTGGCCGCGCACCGCTGATATGTTACGTAGGCAAGTTATAGGTAACGGAGGGAGGGGAATAACGGCAAGCTCATCAGACGTTTCCTAAAAATAAACATTGTTCTCAAGTCCCGCACCTCGAGTCCAAGTCAAGTCTGAATCCTTTTGAGGACGAGTCTCAAGTCAAGTCTCAAGTCACTGTGTGTGCGACTTAAGTCGGACTCGAGTCAGAGTCTCTAACTCGAGGCCCCATATCTGCTAATAATACAAATAAACTACAACCTAACTATGGCGTTATTTGTGCACTCTCCGGCTCCTTTTTACAGTTTTCAGTCAATTTTAACTGACCTTGATTTTTTTACTCATCTCTTTTTTACTAATTTTTACTCATCATTACTTATCTCACGCTGTCTCTACTGAAGTTGTAGTCTGACCCACTGTCCTCATTGGCATACAATAGGCTACATTCAGATTGCAGGCCTTAATGCTCAATTCCGATTTTTACCAGATCCGATTTTTTTTGTATGACCCCATTATAGTTTAAATGTGGCCCATATCAGACTCCAGTGTGAATTGTCCCCGGCCTGAAAGTGACTCGCATGCGAAGAAGAATAACATGACGTCACTCGTGGCACGCTGTTGCAGGCTAAAGAAGTAAACAAGGAGCAACATAGCTCCGGTTAGCTCGCGGGAGACTCACGTTTTTCATTGTCCTCTCATGGGCCACATTTCTCCCGAATTATGACCGAAGTGTTCACAACTTTCTGTTCTTTTCATTACGGTTTCTGGTGCTGTACAACGCATCTGCCCCACAACTCACTCCCTCCCATCTCTCTCTCCCCCCACTGTGTCCACTCAGACAAGTAGCCTGCACATAACTCAGAAGAGAGCTCGCGGTCCGATGTATTTCAGGTATAAGAAAAGGAATCTGTGAGCAGATAATAGCGAGGTGGAGGAAGAAGAGAGCCACACGTTTAATTATGGCTTTTTGTGGAGATCTTTTGTTCAGCGCGGCTCCGTCTACAGCAGAACAGCTGCTCTACAGTGACGTCAAAGTCACATCAAATGCGACCTGAGTGTCCAGACTCAGGTTGCATTTAAAAAGATCCAATCTGTATCGGATTTGGACCACATGTGGAAGTGGCCCGATTCCGAACTGGAAAAGATACGACTTGGCCTGTTCACACGGTCATAAAAAGATCAGATCTGAGTCACATATGGGCAAAATAATCGGATTTGGGTCACATTGGCCTGCAGTCTGAACGTAGCCTTAGATTTTCCGGTGTATTTGTTTGAATTAGCTTACCTTTCCCTGCCTGTTTGGCTCAACACCGGTGCTGGCAACAATGTGGATCCACAAGATGTTTGTATGGACTGCCCTTTTTTCATACTGAATCCAACGACAGCGGTACTCCAGAACACAGCAACTGAGCTCCTGCAACTGCGCTTCCACCTGCCTGATCCACCCTCGGTGTTGCATTGCTGTCTGGATTTTGCTCATCATACCCGTCCACCGTGGATCCCGAGGGACGTTTTACATTGTCGACTCCAAAGCAATACAATCCATCTGGTTTTCAACTTGTCATCCCCCAAAAAACGCCAACATGAACACGTCGTCAGCTTCGGACTAATCAACACCCGCTCTCTAACTAAAGGGTTCTCTCCTCCAGGATCTAATGACAACCTAATGACTTTTCAAAGCTGAATGACTCTACCCCCCCTGGGTTTGTTTACATCTGTCAACCCCGTGAGACGGGGAGGTCTCGCCATAATTTATTGCGAGAAGTGGAAATTTTATTATACATATGGATAATACCACTAATGCATACACAAGGGAATTTACATCTTGCCTGGACAGTTTTGGATTGGACCAACATATTCATTTTCCCACTCACTCCAAAGGTTATTTTTTGGACTTGGTATGCTGCTCTGGTGTCACTCCTCGTGGTTGCACTGCGGCTGACCTCCCCATTTCTGATCACATGTTAATTTCTTTTAATGTCAACTTAAACTGTCCTCGTGTCATTTCATTCAGAAATATTTAGGACATTAATTTAAACACTCTCTCTAGTGAAATTGACTGCCTCCCGAGTATAATTAATGATTGTATGTTGCTCCTCAAATGTAAGTCGCTTTGGATAAAAGCATCTGCCAAATGAGTAAATGTAAATAATCTGTTTTTCCAACCCCGATGAACTGGTTTCTCACTACAGCGATGGCCTACAAAATATTTTAAATTCTCTGGCTCCTTTAAAAACCCGGACTGTTTCCTTCACCCATTCTGCCTCATGGTTTACATCAGAACTACGCCAGCTCAAAGTAAAAGGTTGTTGCCTGGAACGCCTTTACAAGAAAACTGGACTTGTTCACCAAGAAATGTACAAACCACATCTCAACTACACAAGGACAGCCAAATCCACCTAGTATGCAGGTATAATTAGTTCAGGCAAAGGAAACACCAGAGCCCTGTTCTCCATGGTCAACAACATACTATGACCACCAGACACTCTCGCGCCTCATCTGTACTCAGCTGCTGACTGTAACTCCTTAATGTTATTTTTTAATGCCAAAGTACACACCTCTTTCTCGTTCATTTTGGAGTTTCTCGCTTCCCTCTGTTGCTGAAATATTGGACATTATTAGAAATTCAAAACCAACTACTTGTCAGCTTGACCCTCTTCCTACCATCTTGGTCAAAGCCTGCTCATCCTCTCTTCTCAAATAACTACCATTATACATTCCTCTCTCACCTCTGGTATTGTTCCCTCATCTTTAAAATCAGCTGCAATAACTCCTATACTTAAGAAACCTGGTGCAGACCCCAACAATTTCAACAACTTCCGTCCCATCTCTAACCTACCTTTAATTTCTAAAATCCTTGAAAAACAGTTGCATCTCAGGTCCATGCACACATGTCTGACAATAACCTCTATGAACTATTCCAATCTGGTTTCCATCCCTGTCATAGCACAGAAACAGCTCAGCATGGCAGCTGATTCCAGACTACTTCTCATAACATCCTCCTTGACAGATTAGTCTCTATTGGTTTCACTGACACACCCTTGGACTGGTTTAAATCATACCTCTCTGGCCACACTCAGTTCATCCAACTCAAACATTTCAAATCAGAGCTATCCCCTGTCACTACCGGTGTTCCCCAGGGCTCTGTCCTGGGGCCCCTTCTGTTAATCATCTAGCTACTTCCTCTTGGCCATATCTTTCGTAAATTTACATCTTACGAAATTTACATTACAAATTTTAATCACATTTCTCCCACCCACCTCCCTCTCTGATTGCCTAATGGAAATGAAATCCCAGTTCTCCTGCAGCTTCCTCAAACTTAAGAGTGACAAAACCAGGCTCTCCTCATTGGCACTAAATCCACTTTAACTAAATTTCTCTTACCATTGACAACTCCCCAGTTTCCTCCCTCATTAATCGCTCATTAATCCGCTAGTACAGCCATTCTCGTTCACACACTGGTCACATCCTGCATTGATTGATTGTTGTAATTCTCTTCTCTTTGGTCTTATTCTCAAATTCATACATAGACTTCAACTAGTTCAGAACTCTTCTGTGTGAGTTCAGGTGGTATTATGCTCATTTTCAGGTTCAAAATCTTAATTAGGGGTTGTGCCAGAACAGGTTTACATGGTTTAATTTTCAAAAAACACCATATTTTTCTCATACTGCACATTGCTGCAGCTCCTCTTTTCACCCTGTGTTGTACTCTTGAGCTACAGAGTGATGCATCTTACTTGTATAAAATCTTTGTTGGGAGTTACACATGCGTAGTTTCGAGGTAAGGACTACTAGCCAATCAGAAGCAGAGAAGGGCGGGTCGTAAGAAACAAGGTAGTGTGATCCAAATCAAAGCCGCTTCAGACTGAGAGCGTAACCTAGCAGATGGTATAAGTTACTCAAGTCTACAACCACACAACATCATTGTTCCACATCTTACCATCAGGACTAAACGCTGAACTGTTGCCGGTGTTCTGACGATCTATGCTGCCTTGCCAAAAAATGCTACCATAGCGCAAATCGATAGACTCGACTCTACTCGGCCCTGCTCCGTTTTCCATTGCAGAAAGTACCCAGAGATAGTACGTAGCTTGTCGTCATAGTGACGCCACACACAATTGCAGCAACGTAATGTTCAATGCGACACACACACCAGCGATCCACACAGCTTTCTGTTTTTTAAGTTAAAACGTTTCAACATTCCTCAGAATGTAAAGACAGATAAGCGGTATGAAAACCTTCAGCTGTGTTTTCCTCTGCCGTTGTTGCTGCAGCGGTCTGTGTGACAGAGCTCCTCAACTCCGAAAATATTCAAGCACATTTTTGTTCCATCATCACTTCTCGTAAAACTGTCAATATTTGAAATCTACACAGCTGATTTCTCACCTCAAAACTTCTCAGAAGTGGATTTAGTGAAATTCCATACGAAAACTGTAAAATATAAAACTGTCTGTTGCTGGCCTCTGTCTGGTGCAGCAATGATGATGCAGTGAATAGTGAATATTCTCTCTGACCAATCAGCAGTCTGTCGTGTTTTCACGTTACATTTTAGTTTCCCTCAGCTCGCTTGGAACCTCGACGGAGGTGAAGTGATACGAAAAAAAGTACCTGGAAGCAGGTACAGGTGCAACATTTCTACAATGGAAACCCAAACAAAGGCGAGTCGAGCCAAAGGGCCTCCGCTCAGACTAGCTTGGTTTGAGGGCATGACTGACCCCGCTAGCCGCTTGGCAAGCTTTATGACGCGTTTTCATTGTGATGTCACAAGTAAAGGAAGTGAAGGGCTGGACTACAAACCAGCTGTTTTCAAGCAGTTCAGAGCAGAGCTTTCTGTGGGAGATGGGAACTCCCTTTGGGCTGGACTTTTTTCACTTTGCAAACCTGTTACATGCACAAAAAAGATATATAACTCAATAAAGCCAAAAAGCATAATACCACCTCTTTAACCATATCACTCCTGTTCTTCCGCAGCTTTATTGGCTCCCATTTAAATACTGCATTGATTTCAAGACTCTGCTCCTGACGTTTAAGGCCATTCACAACCTCGCTCCTCTGTACCTCACTGACCTCCTTCATATTAACACACCCACACGTACTCTTAGGTCTTCTTCTATTCACCTCACTGTACCTCCTGCTTGTTTGACCACCATGGGGTTCAGAGCCTTCAGCCGGTCTGCCCCTCGTCTCTGGAACTCTCTTCCACCAGACATCCGCAACGTTGACTCACTTTCCATTTTTAAATCCCTGGCATGTCCAACGTGATCACTATTATAGTGTAGTGTATATTATATTATATCACAAATATTATCAGGTCACAGCAATCTTTGTTTCCAATTGTTATGTACACTGATTTTATGCACTGTATATTATATTAGTTGTTAATTATTATTATTATAGTATAATATTATAGTAAATATTATTATAGTTGTTAATTTTATCGATTTATTGCTGTAATTTTTTTTATGTTTTGTGAGGTTACCTTGGGTGTTTAGAAAGGCATCTATAAATAAAATGTATTATTATTATTGTTATTATTATTACACAGAGGCTGAATGGACTGGTTATATTATGCACTGAGAATGAATGAGCAGACTTGCTGAACCTACAGCAGATTGTAGAGGACTTTGTGGTGTTGTAACTCACTCTACAGAGGAGAATGTCAACAACCACTGTTACCTAGCAACATGGCGTTGTGTGTGTTTGCACTATGTTGTGTACAAAAACTGTGAAGCTCCCTTTTTGCTGTAAAATGTGTTGTGCTGTGGAGTTCATCTCTGTGTTGTTTTCCTTGGTGAAGAGGCAGGAAATTTAATTTATTTAGCGTATTGCTTGTCGCACCCTTTGTGGTGTCAACTGTTTATTTCAATTGAATTGAAAGTGAATTTATTGATAGGCATTTAGATAGCCAAAGCAAGAGTGAAAAACATCTACATTATCCAAATACGTTAGCACTACAGTATACACTGCAACTATTTTGAATAAAAAAATAATTAATGCACATAAAGACAGCTCATTTATTAAAATCTGAGGTTACAGATTAGAACTTGTTAAAGTTCTTTTTTCTGTGAATGTTTTTCTTTGTAGGAGGAAGTGCATCCATGTCTCAGCCTAACCTGTCCAACACTGACCACATATTCTGTTTTTTTTTTTCTTGGTCCCCATGGTTTCTGGTGTCTCCCGGTTTGTATTGGCATTTGTGGTCACTGAGCCTGTACCTGGTTAGGATCTGTCTCTTCGGTCTATATCTCTGACAGCAGAGAGATATTCTGCAACTTCATCTCCTTTTAGGGCCAGATAACGTCCTGATCTATGTTGGCTTTAAGTTTCTTCTTCCCAGTGATCCTAACATGTTTCTTTACACTGCGGTGTAATGTGGTTTCCTCTGATTGGTGTTTGGAAAGCAGTGTTTTTGTTCAGTGTCCGAGAGGGGTTAGCCTCAGCACCAGCTGACAGAGGGGACTCTTTTCAGGGCTCAGCTCTTGGGTTTGGCAGCTTTGGAATGGAGGATGTGTAGAGGGCTGGATTTAAGCTGATTAACACATGTAAGTCTCTCTTCTGAATGTTAGTTATAGGTCGGTATCTGACTAATTCGGCTCTACATGCATTTGTTGGTGTTTTTCAGTGTAAAATGTCTTTGCAGAATTCTGTTGGGTGTCTGTCACTGCTATACTGACTGAGAAGAGCCCATACTTCACTACTATACAGCACGATGGGCTGAATGATGCTATCAAATATTTAAAGTCAGATTTTAATCGGAATTTGGAAATTATAAAATGTTCTCTTAATTGCATTTAGAGCTCTTGGAACTTTTTCTTTTAGTGCTTTCACTGCCATGTTGAATGAAGAGACGCTCCTGGTCTAAGCAGGGATTTTCCTGGAGAACAAGCTGCAGCTGAAAAAACTCGCCCACGAGTACGACCATCTAAAGTTTAGGAGTATTTTACACAGAGACCGAACAATGTGGTAAGCTCTGTAAATTGGAAATGGCTTATCACAGCAGTACAACTGCTATGCAGCAACACTTGAAGTGAAAGCATCCCGGAGCGCTCTCTCAAGACGGCAGTGGCAGCAGGACAGAACTGCAAATCCTGTTTGCTTTTTGTCCCCACACAAGCATGATATATTAGGATTATCAACATGAGCAACGTGTTTCTGTCAGTAGTAGTCACTTTTCTAAATGATCCTTCATTCCCCATGTTCAGCCATTTTATATTTCCTGTTTACTTTACTGGCCATGTATGAGCGACAGATTGTTGTTTTTGTCCGTTTCAGTTATTTTCATTGTCTATCACTGATGCAAAAAAACAAAAGGTTTTAAGTATATAGGTAAATATACTGACTCTCCTGTTCAGTGAAAGCGCTGACATACAGTGAATAAATAAATCTGTGTCACAGTAATCCTTTTGAATCTGAGGTGCATTATTTTTCTGATCAGGCATCTGACAAATAGGGTCTATTGTTATGATTAATATCATAAAACAGCAGTGACTAGGAAATTAGACTCATTGTAAAATATGCTACTATTGTGGTTATTCTAATGTGCTTTAAGTGTCTCATTTTCAGGATGATGATTGACATATATATATAAATATTAATGAGACAAGTTTTTGATATTTTGGATTATTTTATTATTATTAATTGTTAAATTAATCGATTAATAAATCTTTAGAATAATCATTAAATTAGTTGTTAGATTAATCAACTAATAAGTAATCGCTAGGTGCAGCCCTAGTTGTGGTGATAAATGATTGCATCAGGGTATATTGCTTATGTCCAAAATAAATATGTTGGCATGGATGAGAGAGAAGTCAGACTGTTCTGGGTCATTGTGCTGCTAAAGATTTTGGAATGACAAGATTTAGATGAGCTTACCTTCGAATTCTGAGAAAGCAGATGGCCTAGGAGTTGAAACTGCCGACCCGGGGCCTAGGTCTTTCCAAATGCTCAGCCAATGGGACACCTCAGAGGGCTGTCTGTCCAATTAAGAGCTATCTGTACTGGCCCAGCACAGATTGCTCTAAGCCAGCCATCCTCCCTCTAGTGGTCAGCATCTATCTTGGACCATTCTCTGAAACATTGTTCACTGCATGAGTAATTCCATTCCATGCATCAGTTTTTTTTGCTGCTTTATATCCACTGATGATGCTTCTAAATATGAAGGCTTGTTTGTTGCTTGCTTCTTGTAGCAGTGCTTCAAAACTACTGAAGTTTCTCCTCCTTCTGGACTTGAGTGCTCCACTGCAAGGCTGTAGGCATGAAGTGAATATTGTGTGTGTGTGTGTGTGGGGGGGGGGGGGGGGTTACTTTTTGAAACGTGTAATTATCCCCCTGAATTCAATTCTGGGTATTCATCACCTTGTACATGTCTCCACATAGCTGCACATTCTCAAGCTGCTGCAGCTTGTGAAATCCAGCTTGTTTTAACATCTCTATGAATTGAGTAGGCTTTGCAGAACTGAGCTCTGTTCAAAGAATCGGCATCCGGATGGATATAAGCTGCCTGACCTGACTGGTGTAATGCTTTGTGGGTTTGCAGATAGGTCTAACTTTGTTGCCATAGCAGTTGCTTTTGTAAACAACACATGGAAGTATCTGTTAGCACGTCCTGTCCACCTGAAATGGTGTGTTTCCTAATTGGAAAGGAGGTGCTCAGGTACTCTTATTCCCTCATCAGGTCTTCTGTCATGGTAAGACCAAGCACAGTGTTTCCTTTTAGAAATGCTTCAAGAGGGCCATTGGCCTTAGTCAAAGTGTCAGATGAGCAACCAGGTGCAACCATGCTCTGATTTTGTGATTTCCTGGAACCCCCCCCCCAATTCATGCACCAGACCCATTGAATCTCTTACTAGTGAAGAGGCTCAACAGGAGGCAGCCTGCGTAGGTTTACGCAGTGTGGACCACAGCGACTATATATAGCCAATGGTAGTTCTTTCCATAAAATGGCTTGCAGCCGTGCAATTGTTCCTTTGGTTGTAGATCTGCAAAGCACAAACATATTGACTCCTGCTCAAACTTGATAGCTCATGAGTGCCATCATGAGAAGTGCAAACTGGATTACTGACATTGATGTTATTTCTGATACAATTTCTTAGATCAGGAGTTCTTAACCTTTGTGGCGGTCCAACCCCTTTTTGAAGTTGAAAATATTTCATGTTTCTGAGAGTCTCATGTGCCCACATGGATCTCAGTTTCCCTGTCTCCTGTGTGTTTGTACACCTCACACACTCACAACAGTGCCAGAGCAGGCACTCTCCGTTTATCAGATGTTTTTAGCAACAAAAGAGACAGACCTGTGAGTTGTGATCAAGTTTCTGCTAATATGACAGTTATTAATTAGCGGCAAACCGCTCGCTGGGACTATAATCTTTGATTAGACTGACAGGCCAGCTGATTCAGTGGTTGCCTAGCAACATCATAAAACCGCAGCGCTTTGCTCTTTTCTAAATTTAACCAAAAACCATTGCTGTGTGCCTCGTGTTCTCAAACCTGCAAAGCGCTTTCTGTCTGATCGGAGCCTAAGTCTTTGTCGTTTTATATCGGTTGGCAACACCGCCACCTACTGGATTAAATAGTGCAAAATATTTACAGTGTCCACCCGAAGTGGTTCCATTCACAACCATAGTCCATCTAAGTTATTTTGTTCTATTTTTGTGACTATAGCAGCATTCTCAGGGGGTCCCAACCCCCAGGTGAATAATAATAATAATAATAATACATTTTATTTGTGGGCGCCTTTCATATCACTCAGGGACACCTTACAGATTAAAACAGTTATAATACATTTCAACGAGGCAATACAAAAAATCAAAACAAGACACAATTGTAGTGAACAACGGTGTGGATTTGTACATTTTACATTGAATAAATTTGGAGCTACCCTAAATTCCTTTCTCCTCCCCAGAGAAGAAGGGGAGGGGTCAAAGTTGCTTTCTCTAAGTGCTATCCCGACCATAAAACTGGCACCTTTTTGATTCCGAAGCTGATAACGCGGGGCCTGACTGTTAAACTGACAAAGGGACACGAACCAGCCATTGGCATCTCCCTGAACAGCCTATCAAAACTGGCCCCCCCACACACGTTTCTGTGGCAACTGACCTTATTCTTTGTTTTATTACCACATCAAAAAGGGATACTCCTTGTCTCACCCAAGTGTGACATGGTCCAGACACTGAACTTTCAATGTAAAACGGACTGCAGTCTCCAAAGACTCAAAGCATTTAATTAAATCTTTAGTTACCTGATACGTTTGCCTCTATTTGAGTAGTTATGTTAACTGTTGTTGCTATCTGTTGTTGATATTAGTGCTGAAAAGAAGTTACTTGTGCAGTGTTTTTATTTCAGCAAGACACTCCTTCATCTAATGTAATCAATGCTTGTTCATAATACTTTCCTACAAAATTCCTTTAGAAATGATGACAAAGAAATGTTTTACTATACTCTTAATCGCCAGCTTGAATTTAAGGATGAATCAACAAATTCCCCGGTTCTTAAGGAGAGACGATCTTTGATTTAATCCAAGCTTTCCTCATGTAACCTGAGCTCCCCCAAGTGGACGAAATAAGTATTACATGCCCTTGTCGGAAATGCCGTTAAATGTATAAATATCCTGACCAATAATGTGACAATTGTTTCCTGTTACCAAATGCCTAGAACAGTACAACCGTTCAACCATCGAGGTTCGATTGTGGAAAATGTTTGATTATAATACGTGCAAATAGATTTCTTTTAGATATTAAGTTTAGAAAGGCAGTCCCATGGGAAACCACGCCCCAGGCAAAAAAGAGCGACACGCGACCTGCTCGCTCTCTTCTCTTCGCTGTTGGCTCTTCCACCTTGCTCGGCCTCTGGACGCTTCAGCACGCGTTTGGCGTGCCTCGCCAGGCAACGCCCAGACTCGGCCAGCGAAGCAAACAGGCCCTTTTGTTCGCCTGAAGCTACACACCTGAAGTGCCGCGACATCAATCTGCCTTCACTTTGTTTTATTTTCTTTATTTCTTTTGTTTGTTAAAGTTATCAGTCCGTTAAGTTACACTGGACTAATTCAGGAACGACCAAGTTGCATTTTAAGCCTTTTTCGTCGAGCCAACTTCACCGAGGTCAGACCAAGCCACGTGGTCTCGCCAGCTACAACGAAGGAAACCTGCAAACAGCCGAATTGCCAGACGGAGGAGGCGTTTTCAATCAGACACGGAGAACCCTGGAGAATCCCTAGCAAAAAGCCAGGATCGGCAGCTAGAGTGGGACCGTGCAACAGGCCAAAAGCAGGCTGTCGACAAGCAGTAAGACTTAACACACGTCTGTGATCAGATGTCCATTTTAACTCCTAAATTATGACATTAGTTTACTTTCATTAGCTCTTCTATGCCGTATGAGTCAAATGCTTCCCACAACCGAACCTCCAGGCTCATTGTTCAGCAAATGTTTATGTTCCCTGTATCCAACCATCTTTTTATCACCTTAGTTAGAGAATAAATTCACTGTAATATAATCAAGAGCTGTGTGTGTTGCCTATTTATAGTTCCTGCCAAGAGAATTGACCCTTTAGATATGAGACTGACTGACTGATTTAAGATAATTGAGCGATTATTAACTAACTGATCACTAGTAATAATTGTATAATTATTCAAAACTACCTAGAGGTCCGGAGACTCTAGGATTATAACAACTCCGGTGGTGCCCTTAACGAGGAAATTTGATTTATGAATTTTAATTCATAATTGGGTATCAATTCTCAAATTTATTAAAATGCATAACTAATAAATTTAGGTCCTACATAATGGAGCCTGCCGTGTGAGGCCTTGTGACATACTATAATAGACTATACACACAGCCCTGATGCAGAGAAGTTATTATTGAGTCCCAGAAAATTTTTCCCTCCAAAATTTTGCCACTGAAATAATTATCGCCCAGTAATTGCTCCATAGAAACTCTCCTGTCTTCCCCTTAACTTAACGTTAGTGATGAAAGTGTGTGTGAGTTTTGACCATGTTCTTTGTTGTGAAATGAAATGCTTTGTGCAACTTGTTTGGCCGCGCCATCATTCTTTGTTGTTCAGTACAGAGCTGTAGTGAGCTGAGCTATGAGGACCGAGCTAATGTTAAACTGAATGCATTCCTGTAACGTTACCATTGAGAAATCTGAGCTAAAGCTACACATCTCCGCTGACGAGCGGATGAAATGCCCTTTTGGTTGAGAGAAACTTAACCGATATTGATAATTTTAAGGCCTAATAAGAGGCAGATAGATTACAGTTGCGCTGTGCCAATGTGATTTGTTTGCGGCTATAAATAACAGTCTGACGCGCTGAGCCGTGGATTGTTATGTTATATGCAAAACTCCGGTATCCTGTTGAAATTAGCTACTTCAACAAATACAGCTGCCCGGCAGTGGAGTCACAGGCGTGAAGACGCCGAGTTTAGCCTGTAGCGTTGTACCTACCGAGCTAAGTTAACGCTAAATCGAAGCTTGAAAGCAAGCTGAGTCATTGAAACAAAGGAGCGAGTCCTTCCCCCATTTTGAGCGGGACTGGTGTCCGTCAGTGTTCTGATTTACTGCCGTTGCTGCAACGACGGTTTGCTAACTGCGTTAGCCTGAAGCTAACAGCTGTTGGGTCCGAGGACCAGAGAGGAAGCCGCTTCTTCTTCTACATTGAGAAATAGGCCGCGCCCGAGGCGGAGCCACAGCTCCCCTACTGGCTGGCGGAATAAATTGCATGCTCTGCATTAAATCGACTTCAGCGTCATCAGTGACAGAGATGAGCGTTTGAATCGAGTGAATTAAACCAGACTTTGGTGATAGATCTTGTTAACTTGAGACACATAAACCATTGTGTCGACTCTCAGATTAAATTAATAAGGAGTGTTACTCCTTAAGTGTAGGATAGAGCACAGGCTCTCCTTTTTCCTTGAATAACTTAACTTTAAAGATCTATTGGGTGTTTGCTTGTAACAAGGTACTGAGCCAATTTAGTACCCTAACCTAGGATTACACTGAGTAGTTCTGTTAATTTTGATGCAATCTTTTATTCAAAGATTCGCTTTTCTAATTTTGATCCAGCTGTATTTGAATAAAAAGCTTTATTCTCATTACTGCTGCAATATCCCTGATTTTGACTTTGTCATTTTGAAGCCTTTTCTGTAGTGCTATTTTTGATCCTTGCAGGAAATAAGATAAATACAGAATAACATCTTGATTTGAATTTTTGTTAACCTTTTGTTGTTTGGACTGACTGGAATTCTGAAACCTACATTAAGCTTGATAAGTTGAATTGATAGCTTTCCAACTAGGCTTTCTTTAATCCTTGTTCATTATAAATGTAATTTGGACTCTGACTTTTATAGCAATTGGAATTTTGATAACTTGATAATTACCAAAGGGTAAACCTTCAGTTTAATCAGCTTTGATTTTTTTTTATTTAATCCACTTTAATCAGCCTGGGATTTTTGTTAATGTAACTTTGAACTTTGAGTTTATTCTCATTGCCTTTGAACTTTGATTTTAGAAATTTTAATCTCAAAATTTAATTTTTCCAATTTTGAACTTGATTCTAAAATTTAATTTTTCTCAAACAATTTTTTCCAACTTTGACTTTGATCATTAAGGACTTTGAGCTTTGATTGTCAAGCTAGTTGTAACATGAACTTTGATTTGATCTATAGCATTTAACTTTAATCCCAAGTGTGATTTAATTTCATTTTCCTATTTTTGCCTTCACCCTAAATTAATTTTCAGTTTGGTCATTTAAGTCTGACTTGAAAGTCAGCTTTCCCAACCTGACATTCCCTTTTCTCAACTAGTAAACACACTAGCTGAAACTCTTTATTAAACCAAATTGTATAACTGAGTCCATAGATTTGATTTTGATCCTTCTTTCTTCAGATTCCAGCCTTCCAAATTAACTTAAAGGAACATCAACAGCTCCAGGAAGCTATAGAAGCAACACCCATTTATTTTTGTATTTTTATGCATATCCTCTGAGTTGACACACTTGTTTGTTGTCTGATTTGGACTCACACCAAAGTCCTTAACCAAACCACTTGAGTACCTGCCTGTGAACATGGCAGACCCACGCTTAGTGGCAGCCAGTGGGGGCGACCCACTGGAACACTTTGACTCCATCTTGGCCCACATGACCGAGACCATGGTACCTGGCTACTCAAGCCAAATACAAGGCACCGATGCGGTGAACCTTGAAACAATTTTTGCAGAGCTGGTAACAACTGCTCTAGCCACTTCCTCAAAGGACAAAGCCTTGTCCCAGATGCTAGGAAAACTAGCTATTGTAATGTCTGCCCAGTCTAAGCACACGCACCAGCTTAAACAGCAGCTGGAAAACACCAGGCAGTCACTAAGTGAAGCGGAAGAACGCATCACTGACCTACAGGCTCCTTGCTACCTCCCACAGGAGGGTGGAGTCGATGAGGAGAAAATTGAGCTGCAGGAAAAGACCAATCAGCTTGAACACTCACTCTTTCAGCAAGAACAGGAGTTAGAGTGGACTAAAAGTAAACTTAAAGACACAGCTGAATCCTTGACCAATCAGAAACCCTCCTTAGACAAGCAGTGGGGGAAATTAAAGAGCTGAAATTACGAGTCAAGGTTTATAGCAAACTTAGAGAAGCTGACCAAAAACGCATGCAAGAAATGCGAAGACAGCTAGAGGATAGGGACAGAGTAACCCAATCCCCGCTACAGCAGGAAAACAAGGAGGACTTGGCTGATACCAGAAGAGAGTTCCAGCTCTCATGTGAGACAGCCAACACACTCCCTCCTACAAAACACTCCCACCAGAGAGAGACAAGGCTTGCTCCCCTTTGCCAGCCTCAGGAGGATGGTCTCCACGACCACTCCCACAACTGATCCCACAGGATCATATGACAGAGCGCCAGAGAAATAGCCCTCCACCTACTCAGGTGAAGACGGCTTACTCCCCTCGGCTGCATCCGCCGCCCACTGACCATGACTTAAGCCCCTCTGACAGGGACTTAGACAAAATCGCTCGCCACATAACACGCTTCGAGCCTGAGGCTACAGGCTCAAATGAGACCAGTATCTATCTAAAAGATATTGAATATTACTTGCGGAAATTCCCTGCTGCCACCACTGACAACAAGATTTACCTGATCAAGGTGACATCTAGTCGAGAGGTCAGCAGCTTTATTGAACGCCAGCCCAGGTATGTCAGACAAGATTATGACTCGCTCTGCCAGGCACTGGTGGAGGAATATTCTGACTTGACAGCACAATCAGGTCTAACAGCTGCACTTGCTGTTAAGCAAGGGAGGCCAGAACCTCCTCAGCAGTACTACAACCGACTCAGACAAGCGTACTTTGGTACCAAAAATGAGCCAGATATGGAGGAAGAATTAAACTTCAAATATCTTTTTATCCAGAACCTCCACCCCACTACCAGTCATCATCTGGGTGTGGCAGCTTGCCCACGCAACCAAACCAGTCGACAGCTACATGAGTAGCTACAAAAGGATTTGAAAAGCAGAGACTCACCATGACGAGGCATCCGAGCCCCATGGTGTCCTCACTCTCAGCATCAATTCCCTACAGGTGGAGCCAAAACGAGCCCTGGTCTTGAAACACCTGCGTCAACCTGCATCACCTCCCAGAATTATAGACCAAGCCAGAGCAGAGGTGCAGCCTGCCTCAGCAAAATGAGCATGGTCGACGTAACTCAGAGCCATCTTGGTCTGAGAAGAGCCAAAATCTGAGGCCTGAAACCCATCGGCCCAGGTACACGCCCAACCGCTGTGAAACCCACCTCTTTTCACGGAAGGGGGGACACAAGCAGCACAAATCCCAAAACTTAACAGGCGATCTCAGAGAGCTACACTCCAGAGATCCCACTATAGAAACACAAATAGCGATAACACTGAAAGTGAGTCTGACACACCCACTTTTAGTAAGGAGGAAATTACAGCGCTTAAGCGCCTGCTCCAAACCCTGTCCAAACAGGAAGATAAGAAGGCAGAGCACTTGGCCGCAGCTGCTGCAAAGCCAAAGTCCCCTTCTCCTGACACTTTGTCAAAACGACTGACACGCTCACACAGATGGACTGAGAGAACCATAGTACAGACCGACTCAAGAGAGAATCCTCTCTCAGAGTCCAAAGCCACTCAGGGCAGTCCGCCCTCCCAACACTTCTTGTGTCACCTTACTGAAAGGGGAGTTCACGGAAATTCTACCTGCCTGTAACACTTGAAAACACTCTGGTGCAGGAAGCACTTCTTGATTCAGCTGCAGACATCACTGTAATGTCATCAGCCCTCTTCAGGCAGCTACAGGCTATGACCCGCTCCACACAGACCTGAAACTACAGACTTGTGACCTTGAGGTCCAGCCACTCGGCCCTGAAAACCTCAATCTGACAGCCATGACATTAGTCCACATGTCTATCGGTCCCATGGACCTCATCCACCCGGTGTATGTCTCACCATTTGACACCATTCCTCTACTCATTGGCAAAGACTTCCTTAACTGCTTTGAGCTACTGCTTGACTTTCAGAACTTGACGATCTGGGCACAGGTGAAACGACCTCTGCCTATCTCACTGTCTGAATACATCACAGAACGAGAAACCCGCCTCTGTGCTTTAGTTACCACTTCAAATGACGCACTGATCCCCAAAACCACTCCACTGGATTGGCCGATCAGCACCGACACTCATGACTGTGAGCTCAGGACTCCAGAGATGGGGCACACGCCTTCTTCCTTGCCTCCTGACCTCTCTAAGGAAGTGATTCACACTGAGCCTTCAAAGGCTACTGTCAGCCTTTCTTCTTTGCCGCTTACCAGCGACTCTGTTCCCACAGGCAACATGACCAATGACAGACAGATGGGTGCAAAACTGTCACCGCCTTCTCTGTCAACACTTCACCAGAGCAATCCTCATGACTTTACATAAAGGCATGAGAGGGGGGTCAGACACCACATATATTCATCCTACAGCTGAACTTGACACCAAGTTTACAGCACTAGGCAAACAGGGTGCTGTTAAAGGCACACACCAGCACTCCCAAGCGGATTTGCTCCCCACCCATCCCGCCCTTATGACTTGCGACGCCACCAGAGCCCAGGCAGCAGGCTTGTCTGTGACAGCCGCCCCTGCGCCACAAATTTCAAGCCCTGACTCTCTTGGTGACTCTGACCTAATTCGGCTTCAAACTCTTGATCCCGCCATTAGCAAAATGCTCCTCTGCCTTTCTGACGCAGAGCCTGTCTCCAACACTGAGCTTGCTTCCATCCCTGGCTTGAAACACCTTTACCTGGTGCGCTCTTCTTTGCGTGTCGTCACGGGCATTCTCTCGTATGTCTCAGACGCCCGCACTTCACCTGCGTTCATGGTGCCTCAGAGCCACAGGGGGGTGATGCTCATGCACGCCCATGACTCACCTTACAAAAGCCACAAAGGGTTCAGTGCAACACACAATGCACTAAACAAGTAGCATATTGGCCGAACATGCAAAAAGATGTAGCAGACTACATCAAAACCTGTAAGGTTTGCTGCCAGTCTCAACCAGCAAAACCATCACACAGAGCCTCCTTACAACGGAGAGGCATTTCTTTTCCCTTGTTAAAGACACAATTTGGGAACCCCTAACTGAACCAGCCAGAGGAAATAAACATTTCCTCGCAGGCCAAAATAATTTAGACAGCACACAAAGATGCAAAGTCTATAATGACCAAAACGCGTCTCACAACAAGCTCCGAAGGGGGGACAGAGTGTCATCACATCTCTGCTCCACTAAGGAAACAGGACGGCCAGAGAACAGGAAGACTTGCACACAAGTTCTCTCCCCACTGGACCGATCCTTCTGTGGTCACAGACAAACATTGACCTGTTCTGGACCGAACCGAGCTTCACAAAAATCCCATGGGACTTGTCGGGAACGATAATGTCCTAATAAATTAATAATTAACAGAAATCCTCAATTAGGGACGATAGCTGCTAGTGGTTAAAAGGTCATTAGAGTTCACGTGCGTGCCTTGTAAAACAGAACTTGGAAGCCAGGTATCTTTTTACTTCGGTCCGCCACCCACAGCTCTAGCCACTATTCTGTGTCTCCCTGTTGCAATTTAACCTACCACTAAATTACCAGTGGAGGTCTTTAACCAATTTAATTGAATTTCCAAAAATTTACCACCCACCAGGTGGAGCCGCTCTCAACCTGACCACTTCGTCACAAGTGGGGGTTACTGTCCAAATTTATTGTTCCTTATACCAATTAAGAATACCTGCTCCAGAGCAGACATCTTCTTGCAGCAACTGCAGAAATAAATACCACTCAGAACAGTTCCTCTCAGGACTAAAAGCCGCTTCTTTTATAAAATTTGTTTTGACCCTCAGACGAGTCTGTTAGCCTAAACCAGCTAAACAACCCTCAAGCTCACTTCAGGTTATGGTTCTGAATATCAAAGAATTTCTGAGAAAATGTTGGTCATGCTCACACACGACTTGTCATTTGTAAGATTTTTTTTTGCTTCCCAAATTCATTTTCCGCTTTACTTTGTTTCAGGTGATTAAGTAACACAGCAGGCACCTGCTACTTTAAGACTAGCTAATTGGGGTTACCCTAAGTGACTAGCAGAATTAGTAGCCTTAGAAGGGCATCAACCTGATCACAGATGTTGTGTTTTGCCACCTGCTCTGCTCTGCTTGACTCCTTCCACCTCACCAGCATCATTAGCACCTGACCAGCAGCCAACCAACACATCATCAGCACCTGACCAGCAGTGGACCTGCACCTGACAAACCACACTTGTTGTTTCTCATTGCGTCCAAAACGTTACCTATCGGAGGGAACATTTTGGCCAAAGGGGGGACTGTAGTGAACAACGGTGTGGATTTGTACATTTTACAAATTTGGAGCTACCCTAAATTCCTTTCTCCTCCCCAGAGAAGAAGGGGAGGGGTCAAAGTTGCTTTCTCTAAGTGCTATCCCGACCATAAAACTGGCACCTTTTTGATTCTGAAGCTGATCACGCGGGGCCTGACTGTTAAACTGACAAAGGGACACGAACCAGCCATTGGCATCTCCCTGAACAGCCTATCAAAACTGGCCCCCCACACACGTTTCTGTGGCAACTGACCTTATTCTTTGTTTATTACCACATCAAAAAGGGATACTCCTTGTCTCACCCAAGTGTGACATAGTCCAGACACTGAACTTTCAATGTAAAACGGACTGCAGTCTCCAAAGACTCAAAGCATTTAATTAAATCTTTAGTTACCTGATTACGTTTGCCTCTATTTGAGTAGTTATGTTAACTGTTGTTGCTATCTGTTGTTGATATTAGTGCTGAAAAGAAGTTACTTGTGCAGTGTTTTTATGTTCAGCAAGGCACTCCTTCATCTGATGTAATCAATGCTTGTTCATAATACTTTCCTACAAAATTTCTTTAGAAATGATGACAAAGAAATGTTTTACTATACTCTTAATCGCCAGCTTGAATTTAAGGATGAATCAACAAATTCCCCGGTTTCTAAGGAGAGACGATCTTTGATTTAATCCAAGCTTTCCTCATGTAACCTGAGCTCTCCCAAGCGGGCGAAATAAGTATTACATGCCCTCGTCGGAAATGCCGTTAAATGTATAAATATCCTGACCAATAATGTGACAATTGTTTCCTGTTACCCAATGCCTAGAACAGTACAACCGTTCGACCATCGAGGTTCGATTGTGGAAAATGTTTGATTATAATACGTGCAAATAGATTTCTTTTAGATATTAAGTTTAGAAAGGCAGTCCCATGGGAAACCTGAGACGCCCCCTGGAAACCACGCCCAGGCAACAAAAGAGCGACACGCGACCTCGCGCTCTCTTCTCTTCGCTGTTGGCTCTTCCACTCTGCTCGGCCCTCTGGACGCTTCGGCACGCACAGCGTGCCTCGCCAGGCAACGTCCAGACTCGGCCAGCGAAGCAAACAAGCCCTTTGTTTCGCCTGAAGCTACACACCTGAAGTGCCGCGACATCGATCTGCCTTCAGTTTGTTTTATTTTCTTTATTTCTTTTGTTTGTTAAAGTTATCAGTCCGTTAAGTTACACTGGACTAATTCAGGAACGACCAAGTTCCATTTTAAGCCTTTTTCGTCGAGCCAACTTCACCGAGGTCAGACCAAGCCACGTGGTCTCGCCAGCTACAACGAAGGAAACCTGCAAACAGCCGAATTGCCAGACGGAGGAGGCGTTTTCAATCAGACACGGAGAACCCTGGAGAATCCCTAGCAAAAAGCCAGGATCGGCAGCTAGAGCGGGACCAGCAACAGGCCAAAAGCAGGCTGTCGACAAACAGTAAGACTTAACACACGTCCTGTGATCAGATGTCCATTTTAACTCCTAAATTATGACATTAGTTTACTTTCATTAGCTCTTCTATGCCGTATGAGTCAAATGCTTCCCACAATCGAACCTCCAGGCTCATTGTTCAGCAAATGTTTATGTTCCCTGTATCCAACCATCTTTTTATCACCTTTAGTTAGAGAATAAATTCACTGTAATATAATCAAGAGCTGTGTGTGTTGCCTATTTATAGTTCCTGCCAAGAGAATTGACCCTATAGATATGAGACTGACTGACTGATTTAAGATAATTGAGCGATTATTAACTAACTGATCACTAGTAATAAAAGTTTTAAAAGAGGATAGGGACTCAGTCGTACGGATGAATAGAGGGAGGGAGTTCCAAAGGTGAGGCGCACAATAGCTGAAGGCTCTGAACCCCATAGTGGACATGCGGGCAGAAGGAATAGAAAGTAGTAAGGGAGAAGAGGATCGGAGAGTTCGGGATGGGGTGTAGGGCTGAAGGAGTTCAGAGAGATAAGGAGAAGCAAGATTATGGAGAGCTTTGAAGGTGAGCAGTAGAATTTTAAAATCAATACGGTATTTGACAGGGAGCCAGTGCAGTTGTTTTAGAAGTGGAGTAATGTGTTCAGAGACTGGGGCTGTGGCGGTAATACGGGCAGCAGAGTTTTGGACCAGTTGGAGTTTATGAATGGACTTGTGAGATAGACCAGAGAGAAGGGAGTTACAGTAATCAATACGGGAAGAACCACTATCTTAGATGATTGTATTGCCCATCAGCATCAGGATTTCATTCTGCATTTGAGGACTGGTGAAATCACAGCGACCCTTTCTGCCAGCTGGTCAGCTCTGTATCACACTGTGCTGGCTGAAATTTCTGCTCTCCTTATCAACACTGCCAACAATCTTACTCAGGTTTCTCCTCGCTTTGTTGCTACTGTCTCTCAAGCTCACAAAAAGTGAGATAATTAGGCTTTGGCTCTTGAATCCAAGTCATCACAGCTAATTTGTGAAACTGGCTGTCTTCATGTGCACTGAATTTCTCCAGTGCCTTCTTCCAATTTTGAAAGCCAGTCTTGACAAAAGCTGAATCTGCTTTTGATGCAAATGTAGACTTTTGTGTTGCAAAGATTTTATCACAAAAGAAACAAAGAACCCCTTTTCATTAAAGGGGCTGTAATGCAGCCAAGTATAATCTTTAAACCATTTCTCCTGAAAGTAGAGTGTCCTGTTGATTGGGTTTGATAAGGTATGATATTTACATTTGGACATGGTCCAAGCTCCTCCCCACCCTCTTCTGTACCTTCATCTTTGCCTGCCTGTTTGCTCTCTTTCTCTCTGGGTCACTGTCTGAAACTCACTCTCCCTGCTTGATTGTATTATCTGAAATACACATGAGACACATTAACATTAAGATCAGACTGTTGTGATGTCATTATTCAGGCTTAACCATCAATATTTGCTCCCTTTCTCACTCACCTCCATGTCACCTGCTCTCCCTGCCCTGCCGGCATCCTCAAGTTCTTGCTCTTCCTCTGCCGCTTTACTCTGAATGCACCTGAGTGAACATAAAAGAAATTATCAGTAATATTTATACAACTGGAGTTTCTTGTCGTGATGTTCAGGGATGGATTATTAACCTTTTCTGATCGGAATGGCAATAAATAATTATATTAAGAAACATTGACTTATCCCTTGTACTACTGTACACTTTTATCATCTGACTGGTCCTCATTTCCTCACTGGTTTCAACAAACTTATCTTGTTTTCTGAAGCTGCCCAAAAAACTGATGAATGTCTCTTCCAACTCTATCTTGCTATTGATGACACCCTGAATGAAAGCTTACTAATAAAACACTTTAATCAAACACTAATAATGTTATTTATCATGAGCAAGTACACTTTAAGACACTTAACTCAATGACAAATATAACGTAATAAAAGGTAATATCTTCACTATTTTACTATTATTATATTATCACTGCAAATCGGCCTGTTTCACCAAAAACGTTGTTTCCACTGTTCCAATGTAATGAC
This sequence comes from Micropterus salmoides, assembly GCF_014851395.1. Taxonomy (NCBI): domain Eukaryota; kingdom Metazoa; phylum Chordata; class Actinopteri; order Centrarchiformes; family Centrarchidae; genus Micropterus; species Micropterus salmoides. Next base: position 31,870,355 of record NW_024040374.1, read on the forward strand.
AATTACTGACACTTTTATGCAAAATATTATTTATACAGTTAGGGCATTACTAACATCCCGAATAAAAAGTACTAAATTGTATGTGCGTTCTAAAATATTGCACATGCAATTTTAGTACCTGTTATGGGTGATTTACACAGAATTATTGCGTAGATGGCAACAGGAGCAAACACAATGGAGGTGGGAGTATTTAAATGAGGGTTTTGCGTGTTTTAATGCTCTCTGCCATGGAGAGTCAGGAGGGTAAGCAGCCACTGCGTAAAACCTTGGTTTGTTTCATTCAGTGCGTCCCGAGTATGTGGAAATCGTCTGTACCTGCCCATCCTGCCTGAGATTGTACTAAGTACTTGGGACAGCACACCTGAAAAACTGCTTTGGGAAACCCCAGCAGAAACAGCTACAGTATGCTGGAATGTTCCAGACGCGAGGAAATGCCAGCAGATCGAGCTTCATCCAGCCAGAGGGAATAATCACTGACCGTCCGCACCGTGCTCGGATGGAGAGTACACCCCAACTCTCCATTCCCTCTTCGATACCTACAATGGGTTGTGTCGCTATATTACGACCGCCGCGTGTGAACAGTTGCAGCTGGGGACCTTCAGCAGCGTCATGCAACTTTCTCAATTCTTCCATCTCACGGAGAAAATAAGTTAGGAAACAAAATTTGGCATGAATGTTACAGTTTTTCTCAAATGCTAAAACACAAAAGCCAATCCTCTAAACCAAATGACCAGTTGTCTAAACACATTTACTAAATCTAGCCATCATTTTCCAATATCATAAACACATTTCACATGAAGACACAATTCACAAAAGACAATCCTCTGTTCACATAAATCTTAACACATTTTTCCTTGCTAAAACACAAGTTGCAAAAGAACTCTGCTCATATTCTCAAATGAAAGCTCATGTGATGCAAAATGCTTGCCACAGTCAGCAATATTTGAACAAAATGAACACACCTGGCGTCATTTTACATACTACGACTCAAAATTGAAAACACCTGTTGCTAATGCTGTGACCACATGCATAAAAGCAAGTTCAGAGTGCGCAGTTTGCTGAAGATTCCAAACAAACACAATGGATGAAGGCAGAGTCAGGGGAAGAGGTAATTGAGTCAGAGGAGGGAGAAGAGCTGGCCAAGGAGGAAGAGGAGCAGGCCAAGGAGGAAGAGGAGCAGGCCAGGGAGGAAGAGGAGCAGGCCAACGAGGAAGAGGAGCAGGCCAAGGAAGAAGAGGAGGAGGCCAACAAGGGAGAGGAGAAGGTCCAGGAGGGAGAGCAAGACAACCTCGCACCATCATTACGGACGAGATGCGAGCAACAGTCATTGACCATGTCATTGTCCATGGCATGACAGTGGCTGAAGCAGGACTAAGAGTCCGTCCAAACCTGAGTAGGTTCACCGTGGCCACCATTATCAGGGCATTCAGACAACACAACAGGTATTGTACTCTATTGCTTTCTTTGTCACAATACAATTTTACAAGCCTGTGAAAGTAGTCTATTAGTTTCAAATCAGTTGTTACTGTATTGTAAAACATGTCAATTGACAACACGTTTCTTTCTTTAGAGTTGAAAGAATGCCACATAGAGGTGGGAGGTTGCCATATTTACAGCGGCACAAGAAACCCTCATTGTGGATATGGTTCGTGAGAACAACCTCATCAGACTCCGGGAGATCAAAGACAAAGTCATTGCCGATAATGTGAACTTTGAGGGCATTGATGATGTCAGCTTGGCCGCAATAGACCGAGTTCTCCGGCGCCAAAAGATGCGGATGAAACAAGTCTATAGGGTTCCCTTTGAGGAAACTCTGCACGACACAAAGACCTACGTTACGAGTATGTGCAAGTAAGTATACATCCATGTTCACAGTACAGTTAGTGAACATACTGTGTTGCTCAGTGGCCTACATTACTTCTGGACAATACTATGCTACCTGATTGACTGTTGTTCTGAACACCTGTGCACTTTCACATTTTCACAGAGGATATTACAGTTGACGCGATGGCCAGACCTCATGAGTACCTCTTCCTGGATGAGGCTGGCTTCAACCTGCAGAAACGAAGGAGAGAGCCATCACTGAGGTTCCTGGCCAACGGGGGGGGGTAATATTACTCTTTGTGCGGCCATGGGTTTGGAGGGGCTTGTCCACCGGCAGGCTGTCCTTGGGTCTTACAACACCCAACGTCTCCTAACCTTCCTAGAGGAGCTAAAAGAGATCCTCCTGGACCGCCAACAACACCATCCTGGGCCCGAACATCCCATTTATGTGATCATTTGGGACAATGTACGCTTCCACAGAAAAACCAAATCAGAGAGTGGTTCACCACCAACAGTAACCACTTTTTAAACGTCTGTCTGCCACCCTACTCCCCTTTCCTGAACCCTATAGAGGAGTTCTTCTCATCGTGGAGATGGAAGGTTTATGACAGACAACCATACACTAAGAGAACCTCCTAAGGGCAATGGAGCTGGCGTGTGTTGACATCCCAGTGGAGAACTTCCAAGATGGATCCGCCATCCCAGGGCGTTTTTCCCGCGGTGCCTGGCAAGAGACAATATAGCCTGCGATGTGGATGAGGTGATGTGGCCCGATGCAGCTCAGCGACATGATGCCGCACAGTGATTGTGGTGTAAATAAAAAAAACTTCACACCCTGATCATGTTTTCAAGAGTACTGTTGTGTGCAATAGATTCTGTTTTTGCATTGAGTTGTGTTACAGTAGTGTACAGAATTTACTATAGATTTATACTCTTCATATGAAACTCACAAATTTAAATGCCCAATCCTCTGCAGAGATCTAAGAAGATCCATTATTGTAAAGTTTCTAAAAATATGCATTGGCAGTTATGAAACAAAGAACCTTCTCACAAATGGAGCATTGTGTTTTCAATTGTTTTGCTGTAGTGTGTAATGATGTGTATAGTGTTTACATTTTTGAAAGCTTCGAGCTGCTCTTTTGGTGTGAAAGTTTGAGTTTTGAAGGGAGAAGGTGTGGTTGTGTTTATGTAGCTTTAGAAAAGGGTGTTGTGTTTAGACATTGGAGAACATGGACGAAACGTTTGTGAAATGTGTTTTAGCATTTGAGGAAAAACTGTAATACAACAGTTTTGCCAAAGCTAAAGGAAAATACAAAAATTCTATTCATATAGTTCATCGAATAAATAAAATTTCTCTGTTTTCTTTCATTACTGCTTCCATCTCTGCGCAACACTTGGTGGTTTGCATCTTCCTTTCAAACATAATACAGATGCTGTTGAATTCACATGAAATTGAGTTTCGGCATGGTAGATCACATTGCATGTAGTAAATAAATGTATTTGTATGTTACACTCCAAATTGCATATTCATTAAGGCAAAAGTACTAAATGAACAACAGGTGCTATCTTGCGCTTTTGAAAAATGTCACTCTGCTGTGCACACCATTAGTAGATCAACTTACATGCTAATTTGCTGGTGATGTTACGTTTTTGCACTAGCTAGCTAACGTTCTGACATGAATTTAGCATAACAAGACCATCCATAAAATAATTTTAGTAACCCTTAAAACAATTACCACAATCAACAGTGATACGTAACACTCCTATTACATTCTAGTTTTCCACTTATTAATGCATCTGAAAAAAGACAGTACAATGTTTTTGACCCACAGCAGTCACGCAACAGCTTCTGCTGGGTTATGGTTCTGCTGGGTTAACACCACTTGAACAAACCACACGAAGACTTGCAGTAGGCTACACCGTAATATTAGAAATGGTTGTAATAATTGCAGTTTGTTAAGTTTAGTTATGATTATCATTACAATTTGCTAATGTTTGCTAATGATCATTCTAGATCATTCCAGAACATTTTAAGCATATTTGAATATTACAAATGCATCTCAGAAAAATTTTAATATTGTGGAAAAGTTGATTTTTTTCTGTGAATTAACTCAAAAAACAAAACTTTCATTTCTTCAGGATTTATTACACATAAAGCAGATTCAAGAACTTGCAGAAGCTTCACAAGGTGTGGACTGAGGCTGGAGTCAGTGTATCCAGATACACCAGGCACAGACCTGTCCAGGAAATGAGGAAGTGTTGCATTCCTGGTGTCAAGCCACTCCAGCAAGTCTGAAGTGTTTTACCTGGACTATGGAGAAATAGAACTGGATCGTTGTTCAGTGGTTCAAAATCCTCTTTTTATATGAAAGTAAATTTTGCATTTCATTTGGAAATCAATGTCCCGGAGTCTGGAGGAGAGGCACAGGATCCAAGTTGCTTGAAGTCCAGAGTGAACTCTCCACATTCCGTGATGATTTGGGCTGCCATGTCATCTGCTGGTGTTGGTCCACTGTGTTTTATCAAGTCCAGAGTCAATGCAGCGTCTTCCAGGAGATTTTAGAGCACTCCATGCTTCCATCTGCTGACAAGCTTCATGGAGATGCTGATTTCTTTTTCCAGCAGGACTTGGCACCTGCCCAAAGTGCGAGTGTGCTTGGTTGACCAGCCGACTGGCCTGACCTGAACCCCATAAAGAATCTATGGGCTATTGTCAAGCGGAAAGTGAGACACCAGAACAATCGATACAGACGAGCTGAATGCCGCTATCAAAGCAGCTGACTGCCTCCGTGCATAAATTAACCTTTTTGAGAACTTTTCAACTTTTCTAAAGGTCAACAATTCTGTATTATACATTCTTTATTCTAATATTTTGAGATATGGATATTTGATTGCGCTAAAAGCCGTAATCATCAAGATTAAAACAAAAAAAGTCCTGAAATATTGAACTTTATATGTAATGAATCTAGAATATATTAAAGTTTCACTTTGACAGAAATTAGAGGAAAAAATGAACTGTTCCACGATATTCTAATTTTGTTTCTGTGTGTGCACTAGGGCTGGCCCACGACTAAGGATTTACATAGTCAAATCAGAGTCGTCAAGTCCTGCCTATAGTCGACTGATAGTTGAACCATGTGTGTTTTTGTGCGCGGTGATCGCGACGCGGGGGCAGGGGGGTTATACACGGTAGCTCCGATCTTGAGAAGCTGCAGAACTGCAGTCTCTATTCATTCAACTTATACTGGAAATTTCCAGCTAAACTGGCACTTCTTGTGACCCTTTTCTCTCTCTCTCTCTCGCCTGTCATTCACCGGTCATGTGCAGAGCTTTGGGTGCATACCTTGCTGCCGACAACTGCATGCACGTTGCGGTTCCTCGCGGGTCATGTAGTCGGCTGTTTAAAATCAATAAAATATTCTTTGTGTGGTTCATCAACGGTGATAAATTATCCAAAAGTCCCGCGAGGTGCGGACAACTCGGCACAACACCAGTGAAGCTGGAGCAAGTGTTCCTCTTCTGCCACTCCACACATACACGCTACGCTTACACATGCGCACTGACGCCCCAGGGTTAGGGTTACAATTTTGGATTTATTTACGCACTTTAAGAACATTTATTGAAAGTTTTATTCTTTTTACATGTTTATTTACAGCATTAAACGTTGAAATGTATATTGTAATAGGCTATATATTAACTTATTGGGAGAAAACTGGTAGTTCTATGTAAAATCAGACGTTGATCACCCCCATATTGCCAAAACGGCATGATCATCATCGACTGTGAGATTGACAGTCGAATCAGGCTCCGCCCATCCAAGCATAGAATTCTCGACTATTCAGGGTCAGCCCTAGTGTGCACACAGCCCTGCCATCTCGTGTTCTTTTATGGGGATTAACCTTTGCTACCTAAGCTAAATAGGAACAAAGGGCACGCTCTTTCAATTTACTAAGAAAGTGGAATTCATCATTCGAAGAACACAGCTGTGAACAATTCTACAGTTTAAGAACACGTCATGAATCAGAAGTAGACTTTTCTTAGGAACTTTCTTAAGTGCAAATTTAAGAAACAATTTAGGAAGATATTAGTGAATGAGGCCCATTCTTTGTACAAAAGAGGAACAAACTGGACAGGGTTGTTAAACTGGCTGACAAGATAACTGGGGAACCAATGTCAGTGGTCCTCAAAGTGGGGCCAAAGTAACACATTGACAGAATGTATGACTGCTTGGGTCATGGGTTTCATAAACTTTCTGTAATAAAAAATCTAAAAGCAAAAATCGTATCAGATGGATGACCCTGAGACAACATTTTATCAAGTGGGTTAATTGGGTCAGAGCCCATTGGAGATCTACGGCACCCTCTGTGGTCTGAATTTAATCTTCAGTGCAGGTGTGAATGTCAGGAATAGCATGCCTAGGGTTTGGACTAAAAGAAGCCTCACGTCCTTTATCCCACACAGCATTCATGTGCTTAACAAGCTGCCTGTACCTTTCTTAGGTCTCTTTCACACCTGTGGCTCTGTTAGAGTGGTGCACACCAAGGACAAAACAGCATATATCACACATCCATGCATTTCATGCATTGTTGATAGCACTGATTTCCACATGTCATCGTTCGTTCGTGTTAACCTTGAACATAAGTTTTAATAAATTTGTGTGGACTCACATTCCTTGAATACGTTTGTGACAATGTTTACCCTGACTTGTTACAACTGACACATTGGAAAGTTTTAGTGATGTCATCCTGCGTCATCAGCACTGTATGGACCCACATGACCAGATAACAACTAGCAACTAGATACCACACAGGGCTGGACAAACCATCGGGAGCCATTTGGGGTTCAGTGTCTTGCCCAAGGAAACTGACATGTGAACAGGAGGCGGTGGGGAACAAACCGCCAACCTTGGAATCAGTGGACGACCCACTCTACCCCCTGAGCCACAGCCACCACAGTAATAATAATCAGTGTTGGGCAAGCTACTTGGAAAATGTAGTGAGCTAAGCTACTCTACATTAAATGAAGCTTCACTACACAGAAGCTACCCACCAGTGAAATGTAGCAAGCTAAGCTACAACAACGTGGCAAAATTAGCTTAGTTACATCGAAGCTACTTTTAATTTTTTTATATTTTATATTTATATATATACCTGAGAGAGGATAAAAAACACAGACAGCTGCTGAGCCATTCATCACAAACTTTGGCTTTAAAACTTCATAAAACGACCTGAGTGAACACCACCACCACCACCTCAGCATTGGCCATTGAATGTTAGCTTGCTTCTTGCTTCAACTACGACCTACGAGAGGTTTACTCCGACTGTCGTTCGTTATGAAGAGATGAATGAGCATTTGTTTACTTGCCAAACTTGTAGTGGTCGATTAACGTAATTCTTTACATCCCACTGGCTGCCTTCACGTAAATTATTGCCGTTGGCTAGAAAGCGGTTACAGGTTCATTGTTGATCATGTAACCTTACAGTTTTAAATAGTTATAACGTTACACTGGTTTGAGAGCGGGGGATGTGTTGATTTACAATAGCTTATAAGCTGTCATTAACTGCATTGCACAGGTTGTGCTCTGTAAGTTAAAAACAGGTTACAGCTTTATTGTTGACCATGTAACTTTACAGTTTTATTTAGTTATAACTTACACTGGGTTTGAGAGTCAACAGGGTTTGCTGACTTACAGTAGTTTATAAGCTGTCATTAATTGTAGACGCATTGTACATTAGGCTACATGGTTGTGCTCTGTAAGTTAAAAACAGGTTACAGTTACAGAATTCCTTATAGTTATGCAGTTTTATTAGAAACCTGGATACAACATTCATTATAACCGGGAGAGACTTGAGACTTGACTTGGACTCTAGCTAGACTTGTGAGCATCTCTAATATATACACACAAACACTCACACATACACAGTATAGGCCTAGTTTATATTGAACTAACTTCATTCCACAGTAGCAATAGAATTAAGACTAAAAACCTGCTCCAAACAGTGCGTGTGCAGAGAGAGCTAAATCAGACTACTTCCTGCCATATCATTGCAGCTATTTACTATTTATGTAGTATTTCCTCAAGCAACAAACAGAGAACCATTGTTGTTTGTATAAAGTAACTTAATTATCACATTATTAATTAATTATAAATTTTTTATTGTTTATGTGAATTTGTGCTCTGGCAACATTGCAACCTAAACCAACCAAACATTCATGGCAAAGGGCGAGAAAGAAAGAGAGATTGAGAGATCTCTCATCTCATGGAAACAAGTTTCTGCCACCACATATCAAAGTTTCCTCCTCACTAGTGGAAGAGCTGTCCAGGCTGGACCCTGATCCTTCTCACAAGAGGTGTTACAATAACTATCACAGTAGAAAGTAAACTCAGTCGCGCTTGTCTTTATTTTCAGAAAAGTCGCAGACATCAGCTCAAGGATCGGTACGTGATGTCACTTACTGATCCTTCAGACATGCTTGGGAAAATGTAGTGTGTGTGGAAGCTACTGCGCTACTCTGTCAATAAAAGAGCTCCGTTACTGAAAAGCTATTGAGAAATGTAGTTAACTAGTAATGGCGCTACTTGTAGCGACGCTACTGCCCAACACTGATAATATCCTTTTTCACTAAAACGTACACAGCAGAAGGCAGCACATTTTCTATGCATGTTCATTTATATTTATGTATTCATGTTCTTTGAAAATTAAAGTATGCCTTTATCACTTTAGGGTACAAGGTGTCGTGTTACAAAGGTCGGAGCCCTTCAGGGACAGCTGTACCTTTTGAATGTGAACATAGACATTTTCTTTTAATAAAGCATTAAAGCTCTTTTTATTCCCTTTGGGGCCATAATAGTTCCTTTAGAGGGGAAAAAAATATGTATGTGATGAAGTTTGCAGTTCCCTTTATTCTGGTCACAATTCTGTCTGTCTGCTTTTGAGTTTTGCTATCCTGATCCTTGTTTTGGCTGTTAGGTTGAATGGGTTCTCTGCCTGTTTTGTATTTATTTGATTATGATAGTTCAGTTTTAGTCTGTTCTGTTTTAGCTCTCCTAGTCTGCTCTCTCTGTGGTTTCTGTGTCTGCGGGCTTGTCTTTGTCTGTTTGTCTGTGCTGGTTATGAACCTTAGTATGTCATTCAGTTGTGTTTATGCATGTTAGTGTGGTTCTATCTGTTCTTGTTGTGGAGTTTGCCTATGCTGCTTTGTCTGTTCTGTGTATTTCCCAACGTAACTCCAACACAGATAATAATGATAATGATAGCAATAATAATGTGTGCTTGCAAGATTAAATGAGCAGCACCTTGCCGAATGATGCTTCATTGTAGATAGAGCAGGTTAATTTGTTTTGCCAGACGACCCTGCGTGTTGTTGCTGGAGCCCTGTGTTTGCACCCACACAGGGCCATTACAGTGGTCCTATTTAAATGAATAAGGTGGCTGTGCTTTTCCAAGCAGTTGTTGTCTGTCTGAACACATTATAAACATGGCAAAGGTAATTTCTTTTAATCTGCAAAAACAAATATAAATATAAAAACAGCAACTGGATTGCGGAGGAGTTACATGATGTTACATGAGTTACAGCAGCCATGTGCAGTAAATGTTAGCAGCTCCCTGGAGTCTTGTCATCACAGTGAGGTTGCCAGGTATCATGCTTGTACAGAGACCAAAAACAAAACCTGTGCTCCCTGACTAGAGGCCCTAGGTGTCAATGCTAATTTCTGACTACCTAGAGACTAAATACAACCCCTTTAAACCTTGTGCCTTACTTTGCACCCAGATTATTCACTGTTTAACTAGCAAAACTGGAGATCCATCTGAACACCTCACTCTCAGAAAAACAACTAATTTCCCAAAATGTTGAACTTTAAAACCACCAACCACCAGCTCTCATGTTTCTAGTTTAGTTTTGGTTCCTTTGGCTGCAAATTTAGGATAAATTTTCAATCTATGTATTTTGTTTTATGAGTTGATTTAATCATTTAAGTATATATCGTACATTATATAGGTAATGTAATTCGTGACTGCTGTTATTTTTGATTCTTTCTGATATGATATGATTAGTCTATAATATGTCTCTAATAAGTCTATATTTTATCCTTTGTAACTTCTATGTTGTATGTTGTCCTGCAATCTTGGCCAGGACCACAGAAGAAATTTTTTATTTCAGTGAGGCAGGTTTTTTTTAAATCATCATAGCCTGACATCTCCCTGATTTCAACTCATTTCACATAGTAAAAGAAGATTCGTCTAGTGTGTGTGTGTGTCATGAAAAGATGAAAAGTTGTTATACAAGTGAGCAGCAAAGTGTGCCTGTGGGATTCCTGTTTAGTGTCTGCCTTCACATTACAGCAGTAAAGCCCAGCTACCTCCTGACACACATACAGCACATACATAAGAAACAACCCTGCCAGGATACATTAGAGTCAAATAATGTCATGCAGTTGGCACCTAGCATGGTAGCCTCTGCCATCAGTGTATGAAAAGTGCGAATGTGAGTGGTCAAAAGACTAGAAAGGCTAGGTAATTACAGTCCTTTTTCATTACAGCCGTGACGTTGTGTGTAACTTCCAGATTAACCCGTACTGCGAAAGGTGGATAGATGTTACCTATAGGTGTTAGGTCTGTTGCCATGGCAATTTACGCTGCATCTCAAAACTGCTCCGAGCAGGTTATGTTCATGGTTAACTCCAGGTTACCCCGTATACGTGGACAACAAACCCCATCTGTACTCCGTGTCAATTATGAGAAGTAGGCTATTGATACATACCATTTGATAAAATATTTTAAAATTTCATCCTGACTTGTTCCACTGGGGCTACAGAGATAATTAAATTACCCTAAGGGTTTTCATGTATTTAGAGTCCATCCCCACAGCCTGGATGGGGTAGGACATTAAATAAAGGTTGACATGCTACAGCAAACTTTTGAAATGTTGACCTCGTTATGCATGAGTAGTTATGATTATTAAGTTAGAACTTAGCATTAGCAAATTAGAGACCAACCACACAATGTATACCATTCTTCTTGCGAAAGATTTAATGAAGGAAAACAACCTACAAAAATTAAACTACTGTATTGTCCAATTGGAAGTAATATTATACTAGCAATAAGCTATATAGTATGCTATTATCAGAAATGATAATGAAGAAACTAACAGTAGCCCTAATCAAACCTTAACCACAGTGGTGTAATATCAGCTGCGGGCCTGCTCGCCCACTTGCAGACAGAGAACATGAAGGAAAGAGGGTACAGATGCATTGTCAGCAAAATACTTGCTTGTATATATGATTTGGTTTACAATATTGAAGCATTTGAACAGTTATTGTGATGAAATCATGTGAGATGTTTGAAGGGGAAATGTCTCTTGGTGAAACTGATTACAACTCAGAAACATCTGATGAGGAACTGCTGGACAGAACCACTGTTTACTCTGTTATCTCTGTTTTATTTTATAAACTAGTAGAGTGTGTTCTGGTAGGTAGGTAAGTAGACAGGCAGGTAGTTATTTGGACCAAATGAAATTAATGATTTTTTGTGTGTGTGTGTGTGTGTGTGTGTGTGTGTCAGATCTTTTTGCTGTTGGAATGTAAAGAGAATTTCAACATATATAACAAACAACACAAAAAATACATTGCCTCCCCCAGATTTAAGAGCTAACATCTAACATCTCTTTCTGTGTGTCAATATTTCCAAAACAAATATGTTAACACTAGAGGCAAAGTAACACTGAACAATCTGTGAGTTTGGTGTCGATCTGTGATTGTGGATTAATGTCACCATACCTCACACTGATTGGTTAGTCTTTATACCATTATGGAATTTACGCTGATGCCCCAGGTGCCGAGGGCACAATTTTATGGAGATGATGTTCCAAATTAGTATGATATCAACATATTCTTGTAACACACCTACATAAAGCTAGGACACTCAGGAAAAAGCTCATTCTTTCATTTTTACCTAAACCAAACAAACACTTAACACCACGCAACTAAGTGAACATGGTGCATGCCTGTAGTCACAGCCCTCCAGAGATCTCTCATCTCATCCCATACAATAACAGAACAAAGATTTATTAATATTTCAATGTTTTTGGGAGATTGATGTTTTTTACATGGTTGTATGGTAATCAATTCAGTAAACAGTCAACATGTAAATTGTAAACATAGCCAAAACATGGAGACAGCAATATATCTTTATAAATTGTATAATAAATGTTGTATTGTATAAGTAATGTTGTATGTAACATTTGTAGTCAAGGTGTGGGAGAAGACAGTTGCATTATTATCGACCACATCTCGGTTATAATGGTGATATTGCCTTTTGAAATTTAGATTTAATACTTGGTGAGGATGAAAATCTAATGATTTCCTGAATTGCATCTCCATTTACTCTGGAATGACAACATAAATAGATTTACAAAGTCTTCATATTCCTTAGCTTCTGACATATCAAATGAGACCAGAAATATGCATATATGCCTAATGGTTGAGGAGCTACACCTGATTCATTTAGGGTATGTTTTATATTTTAGGCATTTATTTCCTTTGGATAGGGGACAATCACATGAAACAAGCATGTGTTCTTTGTCTGTACCCTTAATGATTTACAGGCTTCTACATAAAAAGAGAAAACACAGCCAGTGTGTATTACTTTTCAGCCCTTTGTGTGCTACGGGTTAATGAAGCTCTGTATGCCAATTTCTTAAAATTGCACTCACTGTGTTGTGTACCGTAGTTCTTTGAACCTCGGCTAACATTCAAGGCTGGTGGCTGAAGGAGGCAAGGGACCGGGGGAGGCAGTTGTCTACCAGGAAGTGGTTTTAATCACATTCACACAGTGTCAGAGATGAGAAGCTAGATGTGAGTGGGTGTCTGCTGAGCAACACAACACATTGTTAGAGCTTCTATCACAAACATGCCCTGTCTTATTAAACAAAAGACACTCATATGCAGTCTTTTTTTCTGCAGATCTGTGTTAGAGATGTGTGAGAGCTCATCTTTACAATCACGTGTAATGTGTTTCTGCTGCATAAAGACAACCTAAACACTGCTTTCTGTTTCATGGCTAATTGTAGCCTTCAACACTAATTAGTTTCTTTTTTATAATAAAGTTATTTTCTTTGTCAGGTAAGGGTGAGGGTGTGCTGTGTAACAGATCACTGCCTGCATGATTCCATTTCCACACTGAAATTAATGAGACACCCTGAGAAAATTAAAGATGTCCACTTGACCATGGAGGGCAAACCCATTAGGGTCAATTGCACTGTGTAAACCATGTTTCATGTGGTTGAGTGATAAAACATTTCCCTCCTCCCATTCCACAGAGAGGTGACGGCATCTTTGATCTGAGGTGAGGAGCTCTGCTGGTTGTGAAAGTGTGGAGGCAGTGCAACTGTGCTAGATGTAGGAGCCAAATTCCCCCTTTTAAGAATATGGCGAAAATTGTATGTTTGTTGCCTCATTAGATATTCAGTTTATTGACTTCATGCTTTTTGGTTTAGTAAGTAATTTTAATATTATATTTAATTATGTAAATCCAAGATGGAGCCTTGCTGGAGATATTCCCCTTTTTCCCCATGTTTACCTTTATCACTTCTACATGAGGTAGAGCAAGAGAGAGAGCGGTAATATGCAGTTTTTGACCTCAGCTTATTTTATGGAACACTTTTTAATTTTTTTTGTAATTATAACATGCTGTTGGGGTTGTTGCCTAAAACATACTCTCTTTCAAATTCAATGTTTGTTTATTTTTTAAATATGTTGAATCTTTTTAGTCTTTGGACTGCAATCTGGAGCTTGCCTAACGTGATGTAAAGAAATTAATGAGGAACATAAAATGCTTTATTGTTTTATTGTTTGAATTTATCTTGAGCTGGGTGAAGTGGAAAGGAGATGCGATCACTGTGCCTGTGTCAAAGTGCCTCTGTGCTGTGTGTATGAGAGGAAAGTATGTCAAGAGCTGCATTCACAAACTGTGATCATAGTTTGTACACACTTTTCCCATGTTCAAACAATTTTGCATTCACAAGTTGCACTGTTATGTGTGCATGTTATGTGTATGCTACATTATGTATCAAATTTTTGTGAGGACCCTTTGCAAAAATTAGGGAATCAAGAAGTGCAAAATTAGGTGCACTTACCAAAAAACGGAAATGTGGAATTAGTTCATGGAAAAAATTACCAATGGTTTCTAAAAGTTCTTTGTTGAGTTACATAATCTCAATAAATCTGTAATTGGAATGCTAAAGATGATATCTGTTGAAAAACAGATTGTGACCAAGCAGAATGGTACAGGCCTAAAGCAGTATCACTGGATGGATTTGCTGACCAGATGAAAAAAAATGGACTGAAAGGGCACAGCAGCAGGTTGAACATCACACGGCTGAAGATGAAATCCTCTCAAAGGACAGTATCTCAAATGCCTCTGCAAGGCATTCAAGCAGGCCATGAAAATGTAGTAGGCACTCAAGTTATTCCTCTACATCATCAACCAGGCACAAACTGCAAGCCAAAAAGGAAGCTTTACTGGTCAAAGCAGAAGCACAAAAAAAACTAAAAAAGAGACTCACACTGGATAAGGAGTAGACTGAACTTACAGCAAAAGGGAGCAATTGAAATGCAAAGTGAAATATAAGCCACTAGCGTTAAACTGAACATTTTTACAGTTTTGAGAATTCCTGTAGGAGTATTTCTAAGAAATAAAAGGGGTCAAGGATGCCTCAAAATAGGCTATTCAAAAGGAAAGGGTGCCCACCTTCATAGATGTCATCACATGACTGATTTATCTAAAAATACTCTGTAAATACAAAATAAAAAAAACTGACTGCCTCATGAGAGCAAAACCGGATCTTGGACCCCTGCTACAACACAATAACATAATAATAATCCTCTTATTGTGCATATGCGAAAGCTCCCCTGGGAACACCTGACCACAAAATCATGGTTCCTACCTACAGAGAAAAGGTAAGGTCCTTCAAATCCTGCAGTACGGACTCAACATCGTACATGGGGCCGGTGCTCTACCAAGTGAGCTAACCACTCTCCCAACTTGAGCATTTTTACTGAATCATGTGAAACCCTGGCCAAAGACACAGACAGTGGCTTCATACATAGGCTTTTGTGGGAACATCTGCATTAAATCTGTGACATCATATTGTGACGGCCTGCACCTTTTAGTTGTACCGCTTATAGGCGTCGCCCATTCATGTAGCCGTGCATGCTCTTTGTGGGAGGTTTCTTATTCGTCAGCGCCAGAGTCCGCCCAGTTCAGGAAGTGCTAAAATGTTTGGTGTGTGTCTGGGAGTGAGGGGAAGTTGAGGGAAGCAAGAGAGCATCGAAGCAACACGTTAATATAGTTGAACAAGTAATAGTGAGACCGTTAATCCCTTCAGCGTTCACCTACCACAACGATCCCGTATGTCGGCCCCTTCTTCATCCATCGCCACCAAACCAGTCCAGAATCCACTAACAGTCAAGCAGGTTGTATGTGCTTCCAACCCCCCCCTTCTATTTTTGAGCAGTGTGGGGTTTTTTTTGTTTGTTTTTTTATTCTCATGTTGGATTTGTTTTGAGGAGCAGAGCAATCTTTATTTGATGGGTGTTTTTTCTTGCTCTGAAGGCTTAACCTGAACCGTTTTTGAACTGAACTGCTTTTTAATTTAACTGAACTGCTTGCTGAATTGAACTGAACCCTGAGGGGAAATTTGAGTTGTGTTTATTGATTTGTGGTACGCTTTTGTTAATATACATTGCCTGTGTTGAATTTTATAATTGAGTTGTGGTTTTCATTATTGTTCATTGGTTTCACTCAGCGTGAGGGTCCATAACATCGTATATGTATCCTTTGTGTCACTTGATGGGTAAAATATATTATTTTGTGTAAAATCATAAAAATCTTACGTGTCAGGAGAGAAACCTGACTGGCACCCCAAAAGAAACCCGTAAGTCAAACTGTCACAATATGCTAATAATAAACCTTGGTTCTCATGTGATGTAATTTCATTGCAGAGAAAGATAAAGACTGCATTTAAAAGTGGGGATGTAAAAACACAAGGCAGCAAAATATAAACTGAGATCTGCAATAAGGAAAGCAAAAACATCTTAAAACTGGAGGACAAAGGTAATATGGAAAAGTCTTTAAAAAGGACTAATTACAAAAAAAGTCACCTACTGATGCAGACCCGACACTACCGGACAGATTAAATATTCTTTTTACCGGGTTTGAGGAGCCTATTACAAACACATAGCCATTCCCAACTGACAAAAATACAGTGAGCAGGGTGTTTCATAAGCTGTACAAAATTAAAGCAGCAGGCCAACCCCAGGCTTCCTTTGCCACTGCTCCAACCAACTGGCCCCAGTCTTCACGTCTTTACGGACATCTGTAAACTCTTCACATAGCCAACAAAAAGGTACCAGCTCCTTCAAAAACTCCACTATTATCCCATTCCAAAAAACAGCAGAAAAGCCCTCCGACATCTGGAGTCCAAATTATACACACACACACACACACACACACACACACACACACACACACACATACACACACACCTAATATACGAGTTCTGTTCATCGGTTTAAGTTCCAGGAAACTCCAGGACATGAACATTAACACCTCACTTTGCCTCTGGATCAGAGCAGTTAATCCAGAGTGCTCTTCAACCTACCCAAGTTTTCCAACATTACACCACCACTCTGCAAACTGACGGTGGCTGTTCCAATCTGGGTCAAGACTCCACAGTGGAGGAACAAGCTCCACATTGTCATCAGGACATCTTCCATCACAGACTGAATACTCATGGGCTCAGACTGCAGATTGACCTATAAAAATCAACCACAAATCTGTCTTTGATCATATGTAAATGTAGCACATGAAGCAGTTCAACATATTTGAAGCTGATGTACTTGCATAATTCTACCAAGTTTTGGGTTGTACCCAAAGTTGTTTGGGTAAAAGCATCAGCTATATAAATGTAATGTACTTCAGCATGTGGCAAGTATAATGCAACACATTGACTATTCTCTGTTTCTGTTCCCCTTTGGACATTACAAATCAACTTATGGCACACATGGATGCAGATGAGGAGGTACTAGTGTAGGGGATTTTGCTAGTACATAGAGTGCAAGTGTATTGGCCTATGCCAATTATCGTGGCCAGTGCCCAGCAATGAAAAAAGGTTTTCATGTTTTTATCCAAACTTTCATGTCTTCATGAAATCATTTTAACTTTTAAAGGAAGACTGCCAGTATTTGATAGTTCTGTTATTGTCAGCAAATTGAATGACTAAATATGGATAGCAATGCAGCTTTCCAAGTCCACTTAAACCACACTTCACGTGCTGGCGTACTGGCAAACGGCAGATAGCTAACAGAATTGTAAAGACTTCAATCACCATAATTCCTGAAAGGTAACATCTGAAAACTGCTACAGTTCTGGCACTTTTCTATATTGACTCATCAGCTTTGGGAACATAGTACAATAGCAGGATTTGGGTGTAGGAGGAACGTGTGGTGTGTGGGATGAGTGGGGATGGGATGGATGGAGCCTGATGTTGTGATTTGGACTGATAAGAAAGCTGGGATTCTATCCAAAAAGCTTACATTAAACTGTGTTGTGATGAGAAAAGGTGTATGTATGTGTGACTGTACTGAAGTAGGCATCAGTCACAGCGTGTGTGTGCATGCTGTGTGTATGTGGTATCAGGCAGGCAGCCAGCAGCCTGCTGAAGTGGAAAGCTTTCAGCCTGGTCACTAAGTGGGGTTGCAGCCCAGCACTGATCACTGCACTCCTCTATCCTCCACTTCACTCGCTCCTCTCATCTCTCTCTTTCTCTTTACTGTCTCGCTCCTTTCTCTCCATGACCTAGCTCTCCCTACCCCTCCTCTCTCTGCTGCTGTTTCATATTGCCTATCTGTCCATCTCCCCCCTTGCTTTGTTTTCTCTTTATCTCAGACATCCTCTCCCCCATCTCTCCTGTCCTTTCCATTTCTTCAGCCTTCACTCACTTGAAGCCTTTTTCTTCCCCATCGTTTCATTTCCCCTCAGGCATTTCTTTTTCTTCATTTCATCACATCTATTTTCTCTCCATTGCTCTGCTTCTCTGTTCTTTCCCCCTCTCTTCTCCACTCACTCGCTAATGTCTCTCTCACCACCCTGTATGCATCCCTTCAGCTGCATACACACAGTATGCTGTGCTGCTTTCATGCAATGCAAATACTTATGTATATATTTATGGTATGGTGGTGACAGACCATACAGTATAACATTTATACTGTATGGTCTGTACATTTATTTGAAGGATAACACTGGTATTATGTTATTAACAACAAATCTTAGGTATCAAGAGGCAAATCAACAATGAATGTGAAGTATTGTGTGTGTATCAAAGCCTGATATATTATTCTTCTGTGCCATAGAGCTCTATTGTTGTCCATAAACACATTATATATATATATATATAATAAAAGTGGACATCAAGGTGGTTGAGCGGTCAGTTTGGCAATGCTTCCTATAATATATATACTGTCAATTCATGTCAACAGAATTACTGACAGCCTAATATGGTTCTCCGTAAGTGAGGTCCTGCTTGAGCTAGTCCATCAGCATGTGCTAAGACAGTAAGTGTCAACCTGCGCCACAATCCACACAAACCGCAGCATGGTTTTTAGTTTTTGGAAAATGAAGAGCTTCTGTTCCAATGTCTCACTTCCGTCTCTCAAAGCAGACTCAGAGTAAAGTTCAATATCTTCCTCCACTTCCATGTCCATGCCCTCTCTCTCTCTCTCTCTCTCTGCACTTACCTCTTCCTCTCTCTCTTTCGTCTGTCTCCTTGATTTCTCGTTGCTCTCTCATCCCGACTCCTCTCTGCCAACCTGAATTAGACCACAATCTTAGCTGATGGGTTGGGTTTGTACACCCTGTGTGTGTGTGTGTGTGTGTGTGTGTGTGTGTGTGTGTGTGTGTGTGTGTGTGTGTGTGGCAGGCAATGACACATGGCATAGAGGATGCTTGAGGCTGGAAAGAGTTCCATCAGAAGTTTTTTCACTTTTATGTATAAAACACAAACCACTTTTAAGTCTAACAGTCAAATAGAAGCCCAGCACTCTACCTCTGCACACAAACACTAATGTGCCCTGAAGCCAGGCACCCAAACAGCGTGGAAATCCATGCATCAAAGTCACCCATTATGATAATGACAAAGAACAACAGCTTCTTGCTGAACAGCAGCAGTGTAACTGCAAGGAGTCAATTTAGCATTTTCTGATTCACTGCTTCACTATTTGCTTATTTTGTGTCATTTTTGTGTTATTTTGGGTTTGATTTTTTTCTCCCCATCTCAGTATCCTAAGAATTACCTTCATACACATTTATTCTGAGTGATAATGTTTAGTGGTAACATAACACTAGCCAGAAGGAAAGAAAGGAAAGGTATGAAGGTGATTTTGGACTTTGTCAACCGTTCCTGTTACAATGCAATCTGGTTTTTGAACTGCAGCCACACACGTACGCCTTGGACTGGGCGTGGATTGCCTACGTCATCGGCCTGCTGTGCGGAGACACACCGAAGTGGGCCTCGGCGGTCTGGGATAGACAATCGACATCGGCATCATCCTACGTTGAGTTTTGCTCCGAGCTAAGAAAGGTATTTGACCACCCTGTAAACAGAAAAGAAGCCTCTTCAAGTCTGCTTTCTCTCTGTCAGGGGACACGTACTGTCATAAAGGGCAAGCTGGTCTCCTACCCTGAGGCCACCAGCTTGGATGACCTGATCTCGCTTACCATTCGTATCGATAATCGGCTGCTGGAACGGAGGAGGGAGCAGCAGCAGCATGGAGGTATGGCGGAGACCAAGCCTTGGCGAGTTTTTACGGGGTCCCCGGAGGAGCTGTCGACCGCCGAGGAGCCCCGTGGCACTGAGCCCATGCAGCTGGGCCGTAAACGTCTAGACCCGGAGGAGAGAGAGAACGTCGCATTGCGGAACGCTGTTGCCTTTACTGTGGGTCCCCGAATCACTTCCTAGCATCCTGCCCCAGCCACCCGTTAAACCGGAGGCTCGCTAGGGGAGAAGAGTATCCTAGCGAGTCGGAACACCTTTTCCCAGTCTCCTTGTCCACGCACTCAGCTCCATGCCACCGTCACGTTTAAAGGTCAGTCTCATCAATTTCTCGCTCTCATCGATTCTGGTTCTTGTGTTTAATGAGCCAGGGATAACCTAAAATAACGGGAACAAAAGGGGTCTTGATGACCCCTTGAAAACTAATCTCCTCCACATGGTTGCCAAACAACTGGAGATGAACGGGATAGGTTCAGGAGATAACCCGGGCAAGAAATCGGCCATCTAAGGCAGATGAGAGTTTTTTGGACAGTGAGGTTGTTGATCAACTGCAGATTCCCACTGTTAGCCTCAAGGAGTCGTTTGAGGCTAGGGACTTAGATGTCATCAAGACCCCTCTTGTTCCCGTTATTTTAGGTTATCCCTGGCTCATTAAACACAACCCCCAGATTGACTGGTCCTCGGCTAGGATAACTGCTTGGAGCACCACTTACCAGCTAGCTGTCTACGCTCGGCCCAGCCACAGGCCAGTTCTCCCCTCTGTTACTTATTCCCCCCCCGATTACCATGACCTGCTAGCCGTATTTAGCAAAGACCAGGCACTCTCATTTACTCCTCACCGCCCCTACGATTGCGCCATTGAGCTCCTTCCCGGTGCAACACTTCCTAGTAGCCGCCTCTACAGTCTCTCCAAGCCGGAGCGGGAGGCCTCTCATGTCTTCTGCTTTTGACTCTCTTCAAGGTTCCACCATCTTCACCGAACTCGACCTGCACAACGCCTACCATCTGGTGTGCATAAGGGAGGGTGGAAAACAGCCTTCAATACACCCCTTGGCCACTTCGAATACCTAATCATGCCTTTTGGTTTAATTAACGCCCCAGCTGTCTTCCAGAATCTGGTGAATGACGTTTTAAGAGACATGCTTGACCATTTTGTGTTCGTTTACCTGGATGATATCCTGATCTTTTCTAGGAACCCCTCTGAACATGTCCAGCACGTCCGCCAGGTCCTGCAACGTCTACTGGAGAACCGCCTAGTTAAGGCTGAGAAATGCGAATTCCACACTTCCACTGTGTCTTTTCTGGGCTACATCATCTCCCAGAGAGAAATCAAGATGGACTCGGTCAAGGTGAGAGTGGTGCAGGATTGGCCCAGACCCGAGAACAGGAAACAACTGCAGAGGTTTCTAGGTTTTGCTAATTTCTATCGCAGATTCATTCGCAACTACAGTCAGATTGCTGCAACACTAACCAACCACACCTCCATCTCCAGAGCCTTTCTGAGGCTGAGTCTGCATTCAGCTCTCTTAAGAGACGATTGAGGCACCCATCCTCACTCTGCCCTCTAGGCAGTTTGTGGTGGAGGTGGATGCGTCAGATGTTGGGGTAGGGGCAGTTCTGTCTCAACGCTCTGCTATAGATGAAAAGCTGCACCCCTGTTCTTTTCTCTCTCTCAGTCTTTCCTCCGCAGAATGCAACTATGCTGTTGGGGACCAAGAGCTCTTAGCAGTCAAGACCGCGCTGAGGAGTGGTGCCACTGGTTGGAGGAGGCAAACCAGCCGTTTGTGGTATGGACAGACCATACCTCGAGTACATCCGTTCTGCCAAGCATCTTAACCCCTGCCAGGCTAGGTGGGCCCTGTTTTTTGCTTGTTTCACTTACACTATCACTTTCAGACCCAGTTCCAGAAATGTTAAACCTGACACCCTCTCCCGAGTGTACAGTAAGGAGGAGGAACCCCTTTTGCAACCCGACACCGCCCTTCCCAGCTCCTGTATTATTGGTGCTATCACTTGGCCTATCGAGGAGAGAATCAGGACCGCTCAGCTAACCGAGCCTGACCCTGGGACTGGACCCCCCGACCGCCTGTTTGTCCCATCTTCTGTCAGGTCTGAGGTGGTGCAGTGGGCCAATGCCTCCAAACTCACAGGTCATCCTGGGGTGTCTCGCTCCGTTGCTTTCCTCCGCAGATTCTGGTGGCACACCTTGGAGGGGGACACAAAGACCTTTGTTGCGGCCTGCCCCGTATGCGCCCAGAACATGAGTTACAATCAGTCCAGCTCTGGACTGCTACTTCCACTACCCATCCCTCGCCGGCCCTGGTCGCACCTGGCCTTGGATTTTGTCACTGGTCTTCCTCCCTCAGACGGTCATTCTCACTGTAGTGGATCGGTTCAGTAAATTTGTTCACCTTCTGCCTCTACCCAAGTTACCATCTGCCAGGGAAACGTCAGAGGTTCTTGTGAGGGAGGTGTTCCGCCTCCACGGGTTGCCGGTGGACATTGTCTCGGACCGGGGCCCCCAGTTTGTGCCATTTAGAGGGACTTTTGCAGAGCTTTGGGAGCCTCCATCAGTTTGTCATCCGGGTTTCACCCCCAATCTAATGGTCAGGCGGAACGCGCCAAACAGAAGATGGAGTCCACTCTATACTGCATGGTGTCCACCAACCCCACCTCCTGGGCGGCCCAATTGCCCTGGGTTGAATATGCCCTGCCCACATCCGCCACAGGTATGTCACCATTTCAGTGTGTTTACGGCTATAAACCTCCATTGTTTCCCACCTCAGAGAAGGAGTCGTCTGTCCCCTCTGTTCAGGCCCACATTTGCGCACGCGCCTCCCTGTTAAAAGTGTCAGCCTAGTATCAGCGCTGTGCCAACTGCAGGCGTATCCCTGCCCCCAGATACACAAGAGGTGATATGGTATGGCTTTCCACCAAGGACCTCCCCCTCAGATCTGACTCCTGCAAACTTTCCCCCAGGTCTGTGGGCCCGTTTCCTATTGAGGAGGTTCTTAATCCCACAGTGGTCAAGCTCCAGCTTCCCCGCACCCCTCCTTCCATGTCTCCCGGATAAAGCCGGTCTCCATCAGCCCTCTGTTGCAGGCAATTCACACACCTGTCTCCTGTTATCATCTGGACTGGTTTATATACGCTGCCATCTCCTCGGTTCCCCACCGGATTATTAAGTCTTGTTGTAGGTAATGCTACGACTCGCCTAACCTGCCACCTATACTTCCTTGGAGACCCTGGTCTGTCCTGGAGTCGCTCTGTCTCAGAGAATGCCTGACTGGAGATCCCCCCACCGCTGGTTTGTGCCACAAAATCCTGACACTTGTAAGGAGAAACACATAGGAGACAGCACAGAGAAATTATGTGAATCAGGAAGTTTCGGGATATTTGGTGTTGGCATTGCATGTGTTCACACGTTGTATGCTGGCACTGTATCTCAACGGCCACGCTCAAAAATCAGTGATTTGACGTCATGAGTTTTCCTGAGACCTTCTGAGACAAGAGAAAATGCTCTCTATTTGTGTAACGCCTTTCTAGTCTTTGCGACCACTCAAAGCGCTTTTTCCACTACATTCACACGCTGAGCTCAAACAGAAACTAACATTCACACACATTCATACACTGGTGGAACAGCCACCAATTCAGTGTTCTGGAGGAGCCAGGGATTAAACCGCTGATCTTTCAATTTACGGGAAACCTGCTACCTCCTGAGCCACAGCCGCCCCAAGAAAAGACAGCTGGCTCATTTTATTTTCCCAGCAATACTGATAATAATAATAACAACAACTAGAACTGCAAGCAGTTATAAGCGGGGTCCAAGCCTCCCGGCGCAAGCCGCCCCGCGGAGAGCGCGCGAGTCGGCCCGGATGCCCCGCCGCGGCTCGGGTGGACTGTGGAGAATAAAAGATCAGAGTTATAAATGAAAGGGGCTTGCGGTTATGGAGATCTGAAATGAATGTATATATGGGAGTGTTATTTGATTTCCAATTAATAGCACCACCTAGATGCCAATTGATGCCAAATTTCACACAGCCCCTCGGGAGGGCATGCCAGATAAGGTCCCCGAGTTTGGTGTAGATTGGCCATTGCAAACGGAAGATCTGACATGACATCCTGTTTTTAGCGTTTGAGCTATGTGTTAGCTTATAATTCGGCCGTTTTTTGTCAGATCAAAATTCCCTCTACAAACTTTCTTCATTTTGGTCCAGAGTTGGTCTGTGCCAAGTTTTGTGCTGATCGGACTTGTGGCTTCGGAGGAGTTAATTAAAATAGGTTTTTCAGTTTTCGTGATTTAGTGAAATGAAAACATCATCGCACAGAGGCGTGTGTTATACCATTCGAATCGGCAGAATCCCCCAAACACGTAGACATAAGGTTTATGAATGTCAAGTGTTTCTTTTAACTGCGAGGTGTCCACACTTGACAAGGACCAGACTTCGGATTTCACTCAGAATAATTTATTTGAATAATTGAACAGGAGTTGAACAGTATAGGTGAAAAACCTTTAAACACAGAAATAAAAAGCATTTTGAATAAACAGGTATTTCCACAGTAAACACAAGTCAAGGTAAATATTTCAAAAACGGTAAGTATATTTAAATTCAATATTATTCTTCACATTTCACCAAACTAATTATGCATTTTAATTAATCTTTAACAAAACAATTTTGGCTTACTATTTAAGCATTCTTTTACACAAATTAGGTAGAAAACCCACACATTTTAACCATATATATCCATGCATTTGAACATAGTTTCTCCCTCTCTTCAACCATGCAGCGACAACTTTAACACACCCATATTAACACCTAAACAGAAAAGATTTAAACAACATTCAAGTGAGCTTACCGATAGCCCGTCAAAATCAAAAGTCTCATTCCCCGCAGTGGATGTGTGCTGCTCATTCCGTCGTGTCAGTCCCTTTCCACCAGCCAAATGACTGCGTTATATGCTCCCGCTGATTGAAGTGTGTGCGAGCTTCTGATTGCTCAATCTAATTCACCTGGTCGAGGGTGCGCCAGGGCGCGCATGCACGGTCACACGCGGCTGCCGACGCAGAGCGGGGCGGCACGCAGGTGAGACGGCATGCAGGAGGAGGCGGGCACACGGGAGACAGGCGCACCTCTGCCAGATCAGCGCGACAATGAATGTGCGATGTAATGGTGCGTAGTTATGAGGATAAATGCCCTTTGGTTGAAAATCCCATTGAAATTAACGGGGTATTTGAGCTTCCATTTTAGCGGCACCTTTAGGCCAAATTGCACCAAATTTTTCAGGTGTCATCAGGGCCCCATGGGGAATAATTGCTCCAATTTGGTATCAATCAGATTTGTGGTTATGGAGGTATAAAATGCATGTAAGTCAATGGGATTTTTTGTGACGTCTTTAATCTGCAATAACAGCGGCACCTATGGGCATATTTGGGTGAACTTTGGTGACTTTAGTAAGGGGACCAAGCTCAGCAATTCGGCTCTGGTTTCATGTCAATGTGAGTTGTGGTTATAGTTGAATAATTATTTGGAATTAAATAGTGCCACCTAGGGGCGAGTTTCACCACATTTTGCACAGGCCCTCAGGGGGGCGTCCCACATTAATGCTCCAAAATTTCCTCTACAAACTTTTATGAGCATGGTCCAGAGATTATCCGTGCTACGTTTGGTGTCGATCGGACTTGCGGCTTCGGAGGAGTTAATTAAAATAGGTTTCAGTTTTCGTGATGTAGTGAAAAACACGTTCTGTGGAAATGGGCGTGGCCTATACCACCTATTCAGCTCGATCCCCCGAACGCGTCGATATAAGGTTATTGATATGAGTCTTCGTAGGGGGGAGTTCCAAGCCCAAACTCATTAACCTTGCTAATAGCACCCCCTAGAGGTAGAAGTGTGCGGATTTTTGCTCCTGCGGTTGCTGCAGTTACCTGGACCTACCCTATGAGTATCGCGTCTGTAGCTCTAGGAGTTTTCTTCATGGAAGAATAAAAATAATAAAAAATACAAGAACGATTACAATAGTATAATAATAATAACACTATAATAATAACTGTAGCAATGAGTGTCAAGCAGGAACATGAGGGAAGCAGGTGGCCTGCAACTACAGATCCAGACTCTACAGCAAGAAAGTGACAGGACAAAACTACAGATGCTATACAGTAACTTACAGTAACAAAAAATGAATGGACTTGAAAAATCCACAAACTGATTTTAATGGTGAAGGCAAACTATAAAAAAATATATAAAACCCTTCATGAGTTAGGACTTGTTCATGTCACTCCATCAATCCAAGAAATTGGAGTGAAGCCATGACCAGTGGTTTCCCTCACCATAACACAAGTAATGTTGGGATTTCTTGTGGAAGCATTGTGTTGACTGTAGATGAACTTTAGAGGCCCCTCCTCCATCTGGGAGAAGCTGGATCCCTATAGTCCAGTGACTCTATAAACAAAAGTCACTGAAATCACGCTATGGGACTTTAAATGACATTTTATGACTGGCTGTCAGTGCGATTTTATCCAGGAAAATGGGCCAACCATTCATCTGCAAAGTTACAAATTTACTTTAGAGAGCCATGGAGTTATCTCTCCACAATTTTGTGGAAAAATGTTATTTACCAGTGAAGGCAACATAATGGCAGCAGTTGAAGTGGAGGAAATAGTTGATAGTTGACTCTCCATCTGAAGATGCTCATTAAACTACTTATCTGAGCGCATAGTGAAAATGAAAGCCCACTGCTGCTCTGTGTAGAGCAGTCCATGTTAATCGGTCTATGGGCAAAGATTAATTGGTATGTTCTATCCATTTCTCCCATAATCACTGCATAAAAAACTAAATAAGCTTGTCATTAAAGTACACAGTGTATCATTTCATGGACAGATGTACAGATAAACAGCAGCTGCTACTATCTGCATCTAAACAGGCAACAGACAGTAACAACAGAAAGCTGATTGTATTTCTAAAACATACAAGGACAAGTCTCTAAGGCTACGTTCAGACTGCAGGCCAATGTGACCCAAATCCGATTTTTTTGCCCATATGTGACTCAGATCTGATCTTTTTATGACAGTGTGAACAGCCCAGGTCACATGAAATCTGATCTTTTCCAGTTCGGAATTGGGCCACTTCCACATATGGTCCAAATCCTATACAGATCGGATCTTTTTAAATGCGACTGATTCTGGACACTCAGGTCGCATTTGATGTGACTTTGAAGTCACTGCAGAGCAGCTGCTCTGCTGTAGACAGGGCCACGCTGAACGAAAAAGCTCCATAAAAAGTTAAAAAATGTAACATGTGGCCCTCTTCCTTCTCTACCTCGCCATCATCTGCTCACAAATTTCCTTTCTTACACCTGAAAAACACCAGACCGGAGGTCTCTTCTGAGTTACGTGCATGCTACTTGTCCAAGTGCACACAGTGGTGGGGGGAAAGAGAGAGATGGAGGGAGTGAGTTGTGGGGCAGTTGCGTTGTACAGCGTCAGAAACTGTAATGAAATGAACAGAAGGTTGTGAGCACTTGTCATAATTTGGGAGAAATATGATCTGTGAGAGGGCAATGAAAAACGGGAGTCTCCCGTGAACTAACCGGAGCTAACCTCTGTTGCGCATGCCAGTTCACGCTGGAGTCTGATAAGGGCCACATTTAAACTTCAATGTGAACTGTCAAACACAAAACTTGGAATTAAGGCCTGCAGTCTGAACGTAGCCTAAGTCATTGTCATATTTTAAATTTTTTAAGGACCCAGACACATGAAGTTTACATCATACATTGAATGACATTTCAGGCATTGTGCAGCCTTTTCCTTCCTTGTACTTTACTACTATTACTTTTTTGTCTCTTTGTACAAGAACAGCTTACTGTATATGATCAAGATACTGATCTGATGTTCATAAATAACGAATGAAATATAGCTGAGTTTGAATTAAGTAATCACTACATTTTCAATTTAAGGTGAGACATGGCAGGCAAAAACATTGTTTCATTCACTGGTCAATGTTGGGATTTGGGGCTACTTTGCTTCCTTAACATGTCTTCTCTCAGCCTAGTGGGGGAAAAAAAATCTGGAATATACACTAGTACTGTAGTTTATTTTACTACAGTTTGTCTTGGTGCATCTGTAAATTTCTCCTAAAAGTTACCTCTCTACTGCAACATCTCCTGCCGCTGTCGCTGTCTGCACCATATGATCCCAGTACAGTTGGAAAGCTCTTTCTCTCCTGCACAATGTTGTTGGATCCAAATGTGGTCATTTCCTTTGTACCAGCAATCAATCATGAAAGTATCGAGGCGTATTAAAGCTGTGCGTGAAATCTGATTGGCTAGTTGTTAATTTCTGACAATGTGATTGGTTTAGATGTGTCACGAGACACTTCCTGGTTTGTGTTTCTTTAAGTTTTGTGTTTGTAAGTGAGTCTGTTCAGACATGCTGTTACTCATTTATATTGGGTCTGTAAATATTGATTTTCAATGAAAATGTGTAGAATTTTACAATACTTCTTTTTAATCTTTACAGGCTGTTTTGTCAAAATGAGTTTTATGGTTTCTGAACTTAAAATCTCTACTTCAGTAACACTTACTTACATACACCAAACTTTCCAGTTGTATTTTTACAGAGGGGTTTGAATTATAGAACATTTTATACCTAAAAACAGGTTGCAAATACATTTACGATAGCCACGATAGTAACGTAGCAGGCACCTTCTGAGCAACAGGTTAACATACAGTAAAGCAAATTGTGTTCAACAACTCAGGACATATCACCGTTTGTATTAGACCACAGGATTCTTAGGTGAGCAAAAGTAATGGAACAAATAATCTTAAAGTAAATAACATTTAATATTTGGTGGCATAACCCTTGCTTGCAATAACTGCCTCAAGCCTGCGACCCATCGACATCACCAAACTGTTGCATTCTTCATTTGTGATGCTATTCCAGGCTTTTACCGCAGCTTCTTTCACTTCTTGTTTGTTTCGGGGTGTTTCTCCCTTCAGTCTCCTCTTAAGGAGGTGAAATGCAGCTCTGTTGGGTTAAGCTCAGCTGATTGACTTGGCCAGTCTAAAACCTTCCACTTTTTCCTCTGATGAAGTCCTTTGTTTTGTTGGCAGTGTGCTTTGGCTCATTGTCCTGCTGCATGATAAACTTCCTCCCCATTAGTTTCAATGCATTTCTCCGTAAATTGGCAGACAAAATGTCCACTTGTGAATTCATTCTGCTGCTACCATCATCAGTTCCATCATCAATAAATATTAATGAGCCCGTTCCAGAAGCAGCCATGCACGACCAAGCCATGACATTACCTCCACCATGCTTCACAGATGAGCTTGGACGCTTCGGATCATAAGCACTTCCTTTCTTTCTCCACACTTTGGCCTTTCCATCACTTTGCTAGAGATTAATCTTGGTCTCATCAGTCCATAAGATTGTGTTCCAGAACGTTTGCAGCTCATCTCTGTACTCCAGGGCGGCTGTGGCTCAGGAGGCCATTAAATCGGAAAGTCGACGGTTCAATCAGTACACCAGTAGTTTCTTTCTTTTTCAGGACATTCCAAATTGTTGTGTTTGCTATGCCCAATGTTTGTCTAATGGCTCTAGTCAATTTTCCTTCTTTTCTCAGCTTGACAATGGCTTGCTTTTCTCCCATAGACAGCTCTCTGGTCTTCATGTTGGTTTATCCTCTTTAAACAGGAAATGCTGTCTTTATAAGTTTGAACCAAGGATGAAAACTTAGACTAGCCATGCAGCTATTTAATTTTTGGACAATCAACCTAAAAGGCAACACCTGGGCAACAACAAACATCTGTCAGTCACATGTTCCAATAGTTTTGCTCACTTGAAAAATAGGTGGGTTCAAACAAAGGGTGATATGTCCTGAGTTGTTTAACACATCTAGATGTGAATACCAGGAAATAAAAGCTGAAATTCTTAACTCTTGTCTCATATTTATCTTTTGATCTTAAACCCAAATGTCTTCAGTGAACAACAAAAACAAAAGGAATTTTCCTTACTTACATTTTTCTTTTCTCAGGGAGCAGTGTCCTTGTCAGAGTGAGGTGAAATGCTCGCCTCACACACACAAGCCTGCCACCGAAGTTGAATTGTACGCAACATGCAGCACAAATCATTGGAAGAGTGACTGATCCTCGCTGTTTGTGAGTTTCTAGAATCTATTACTGTTTACTAAAAAGGACATCAACAGGAGGGAATTTGCATGGCAGAGCATCTCCGCAAAACTAGATGAAGGCCTATCAGGTAAAGTTATAAAACATTAGCCTATAATTTTATCTTAAGTCAAATATGCTACAGCGGTGTAGCGCACAGAAGCCGTTGCCATGGTTACTATCCTGCTGATTTTCTGGCGGAGCTTTTGTCCCTTGATCACCGGAGCAGAGAGCTACTTCGCAAGGCCAAGTGACTACATTGTGATTTTAACGTTCTTAAGATTGACATCTTCCAATACTAATCAGCATGCAGCTAACCACTTCGCAATGGCATTTGTTTGCTTGTCTTGCTCTTGTTTATTTATTCTCCCACACGTTACATCCAACGTAGTCTGCTGAAGCCTCCCTCCACTGCTTGTTTGGGTGACATGTAAGCGGATCTACTATCGGTGCGCAGAGTATGATGTCTTTCAAAAGTGCAAGCTAGCACCTGTTGTTCATTTACTACTTTAGCCTTAATGAATATGCAATTTTATTGTGCAAAGTAATGGGAGGGTAACATACAAATACATTTGTTTACTACACGCAACGTGATCTAACAAGTCTAAAAGCAATTTCATGTGAGTGCAACAGCATCTGTATTTAATACGTTTGAAAGGAAGGTGCAAACCGCCAAATGTTACGCAGAGATGGCTGCTGTTATCGTTGCAAGTAGGCAGACACAGCTGTAATGAAAGAAGATGTAGAGAAATTAAAAATATTAGATAATTATTCTATATCCAATATATAGAAATAAAATTATTTATTCGATGAACTATAAGAATTTAATTGTGTTTTTTTTGTATTTTCCTTGAAGCTTTGGTAATACTGTTTTAACTGTATGAACTGTATTAACATTCATGCCAATGAAGCAAATTTCGTTTCGCCCTGACTTCTTTCCTCCGTGAGATGGAAGAATTTAGAAGGATGTGTGGCGCTGAAGAGAGCCCCCAGCTGCAGTAGTGCGTGAAGTTTATCCAGCCAGAGGGAACGATCACTGTTCCCAACTGTTTACAGCACGGCGGTCGTAACAGCAACACAACCCATTGTAGGTATCAGAGAGGGAATGGGGCTTTGGGGCGTACAGGGACAGGAGATCGTGGAGCAACCGGGCACGCTACGGACGGTCGGCTGGCATTTCCACGCATCTGGGTCATTCCAAAATACTGTAGCTTTTTTCTGCTGGGGTTTCCCAAAGCAGTTTTTCAGGTGTGCTGTCCCAAGTACTTATTGCAGTCTCAGAGTGATGTCATTACACACGGTTAGTGGTATATTTGTGAGGCCACTGAAATGTCTCCTGCTTTATCAGAGAGCGTGGTGGGGTTACTGCACTAAATGGTTAACCAGCCTTTAGAAATAAGAAGGCCATAACTAATGTTGCCTTCAGGCAAGGCGCATTTATGTGTCGGGGAGAGCCTGGAAATCATTCCAACAGTCTAGTCTGTCTGTACTCACCAAGCAGCTGAGGATTACATTTTGGACAAAGTGTCTGAGCTCACTCTAAACCAATGTATTTAGAGTTATTTTAAGAGAGCCAAGAATTTGCTTCGATGGAAGGTATAATGCTTTGGATTCAAAAAGATAGCGTCACGGCTGGCCAAGGAGCCCAACCATAGAAAGCTTTACTTAATGTACTGTATGGTCTGCCTCTTCTGTAAGTGACCAGAGCACTTAAACTTGATCTGACACTGAATAGCTTCTAATGGGGTCTGGGGTTTTGCTGCACCATTAAACTCTCATCCACAGCCTCCTCTACTAGCAGCTCTCATCTGTAGACATCATACAGGAAAATCCCTGACGGCTGCTCAGCTGCCAGTTTGCAGCAGTACAATAAAGATGGTTAGGTCAGCCGGTGTCGGTCTCCCAGTCAGGCCAGTCATGTTCTTTTGACATTTTAAAACCTAGAATGCAATACCAATTTGAAAAGCAAAAGTCCTCTTGCAAATATTTTTGTGACAGCAGTCATATGTAGCAGACCTAAATTTTAGTTATGCAATTTAATAAATTTATGAGAATTGATACCCAATTATGAATTTTAATATTCATAAAATCAAAATTTCCGACGTTTCAGGGCACCACGGGGTTGTTATAATCCTAGAGTCTCCGGACCTCTAGGTAGTAATTACAATACAATTATTACTAGTGATCAGTTAGTTAATAATCGCTCAATAATCTTAAATCAATCAGTCAGTCTCATATCTAAAGTGTCAATTCTCTTGGCAGGAACTAGAAATAGGCAACACACACAGCTCTTGATTATATTACATTTCCTGGAGACATACCCTAACCTTAGAGTTTATTTATTATTCCCATAATGAATATGGGAAATGTCAGGTCTGTCATAATATCTTTAATAGTGTAACTTGCCCAACACTGCCTGTATCTCTGGGACATGAAGAAATTTGGGCACCATGGCTAAAATTTCCCTGGCATGCCCCTCCTGTAAACCTATCAACAACGCAATACCCTAACCAAATCCACTCTTCTTCACAGTGCCTAAACCTTACCACACCCAACCTCTATACCTAACCACACCTCCACCCTAATACTTGACCCCAACCTCACTCTGATCCCCATACCTACTCCATCTCTGATTACTCATTAATAATAATCTTTATTTGTAGAGCACTTTTCAAAAGTTTTACAAAGTGCTTTAACAAGTGTAAAGACAATAATACCCAAAAGACAATAATACAAAAACAATACAAGATAAAAGCAAGAAAACATTGAAAAGACTAAAATACACGTTTAAGATTAATATAAAATAAGTCAAGTAGAATAAAATAAAAGGGATAAAATAAAGTCAAATAAGATCGGGAAAGGCTCTCCTATAAAAGTATGTTTTAAGAAGGGGCTTAAAAGAGTTCACTGACTCAGCCGACCTGATTTCCTCGGGCAGGCTGTTCCAGAGCCTCGGGGCCCTGACAGCAAACGCTCTGTCCCCTTTAGTTTTCAGTCGAGACTCTGGAACAGACAACAGACCTCTGCCCGAGGATCTCAAGGTACATGCTGGTGTGTGTATGGGACAATAAAAGGTCAGAAATATAACAAGGCGAGAGGCCATGAAGAGCTTTAAAAGTGATCAATAGAATTTTAAAGTCAATTCTAAAACATACTGGGAGCCAGTGTAATGAAGCTAAAATAGGGGTAATGTAGTCATATTTCTTTGTTCTGGTTAAAAACCTGGCAGCTGAGTTCTGGACAGTCTGGAGTCGATCAATAGATTTTTGGGTTAAACAGGTGAAAAGGCTGTTGCAATAATCCAGGCGTGATGAGATGAAGGCGTGTAAAATGGTCTCGGTGTCCTTAAAAGTTAACATAGATTGAATTTTTGCTATATTTCTGATTTGATAAAAACATGATTGAACAAGTTTTGTTGTGTGCTGCTGAAAATTTAAATTACTATCAAACCAAACACCAAGGTTCTTTGCCACAGGCTTAATGTGATTTACTAGGGAACCTGCAGGTTTTTATTTTTATCATCTGCTGGGACCCGATGACCAGGATTTCTGTTTTTCATGCTGTTTTTGATATTAGGGGGCATCAGAGTGATGAAATACTAGCTATATCTATAAAAACATTAAAGCTCTGTAAACACTGGTTTATTTTCACATATGTAGTAGTACCTCCTTTAATAGCTGTGAACAGAATATCACCTTTAAGGACATAGCGTTCCCCTTTAAGGAAAATTGCATCCAACTGCCCTTTCCACAACAAATACCCACATTCAGTACAATGTGAATGGAGCCAGAAATGGTGTGTTGCTTGTTGAGACTTGATTGATGTGCATTTTTAAATAATGATGATTCATCCTCCCTGATGGCATCTTTTGTGCTGTTAAATGGCATTTTCAAGATTTAGTTTTCAGTCAAGATAATTTGTGACTGCAGTCAATAAGAACTTGACAGTCAAAAATGCAAAGAATGACTTTAAGCTGGATAGTGTCCAGTAGCCCAACTGTTCTTTGTCCTTTATCTTCCAGGTGATTTTTCTTATTGTTTTTTTCTTCTCATCATTCCCCCATGGGTCTTTGCATGACAGCTCGATATATTTTCTGTTTTCCCCTGTAGGCAGAGAGCCTCAGCCTTAGTGAATCACCAGTCTCATCACTTTGTTAGAATATTGTGTAACATAATACACAGTATTTTGAAGCATATACACATTCCTGGACATAAATAGTCCCACATCAGAGTCATTCCTTTTCTCCTCAGGCTCCTCTTTAACCAAACATAAGCCTTCTTTCAGACCATCTCAGTTTCACTATGCAGATTATCCCTCAAGGCCATTCCTTTGTTTCTTGGCTATTGGTTTTGCCTAAAACAGTCAGTTGGTAATTTGCATGCCACCATTGTTTCAGATGAAAAATGTCAGTCTGAAGTTTCTTTTATTACCACACAGCTATGCTGATGAAATTAATCGCAGTACAGATATGGCTATGACAGTACACCACATACAACATTAGTGCAAACAAAGGACAGAGTTTCCAAGGTTCCGAGGTTAGCGGTCCTGTTACTGAATGAAGGTGCGGATGAATAAATTGTAGACCCACTAATCTGTCACCAGGTCTTCTGGCCTTCCCCATTTGCTCCTAAGATGTTTCTTCCAACCTTCAGGCAATGATGAAAGCTTAGCATGACATTGTCTGTCGAAGTGTAGAATTTCAGTTTTGAATCAGAAATCTGATAACAGCAGTCAAGTAATCAATGTTGAGACTAACTGTCTTTATCTCCTTTAGTGTGGATGTAATAACTGCTGTTCCAGCCTTTAATCCCACCCTTATGACATGCAATCATGATTTTCTTGATTCACTCTCCAGTGCTGCACCTCAGTTTTTCTCAAGCTGGACCACTGGAATACCAAGTTGAACTATCTATGCATGCAACTTTACAACTACTGACAGGTATTCTGGTAGATATCCTATAGACCTAAAAGTACTATAACTGTGTGACAACAACAAGCTCAGTAAAACTCGCAAAACTTGCAGTGTGTTTTCTAATGTTTTTTCAGTCAAGGTGTTAAATGCAGATGAATCCATAACTCACGCTACATTAAACTGGCTAAAAGTTTCCAGCTAACCTCTCTGGACTTTCAATTGCCCAAGGAAGTGAAATGTATTTATATACTGCATGTAATACGTGTTTAAGTATTACACATGGAAAAACTTGTATTCCATGTTAAAATTAAGTTTCTTCATTAGGACTAAATCCTGTGTTAGTGGTCAGACACGTCAATCTCTTTGGAGATTTATGACTAAGGTCCCAATTATACTCTGGTTATTTGGTTTTACTGCCATACAGGGCCGGTCCTAGACAGTAAAAATATGGACAGCAAACATCAGACACCACAATGGTTTCAAGACAAAAATATATATTTTTTAATTTGTCTAAATTATATTTGGTTCACTGTAAAGCTATGGGACTAAACAAGGAAACATATAGCATGAATAATATAAACCTTCCACTTTGAAACATGCATTCAAATATAGTAATTTATCCTTTCGTAAAGATACACACACATCAGGCAATAAACACATCTGAAGCATACATTTTAGATAACAGTTGACCTGTACTGCACACTAAAAAGCTACTGGGTTATTTCGTCAACCCTTTTTCTGGGTTAGTTGTGTTGGGTTAAAATTATGGGTTATTTTTTCAGAGAGAGAAACCATTTTCTGGGTTATAGGGCTAATATTGACCCAATTCCTGGGTTGTTTGAGTTTCTGGGTTATTTTTCAGAGAGTAACCCATGTTCTGGGTTATAGGGTTGGCTTTCTCTCTCTCAAATTCAAAATAGCTTTGTTGGCATGAATGTATAGCAACCACCCCGCAGTTGTTATGGAATTTTCAAACAGTCATTTGAAATAACAGTCGCTTCGCGCTCCATCCGTTTTCGGTGCTTCTTCGGTGCAACTATTCAAGGTAAGCGAGTATTTTCAGCAAGTATTTTCAGTGTTGGTGTAACGTAAACTTTTCTGTGTCCATGTCCCCGTTGCTAGTTTAGCACCATTTGCTGAAAAAATTACCATGGCTTAGTTGCTACGCTGAGACTAGCGTTAGCCGTCATCTAACTAGTTGAAAGTCCGTGTAAAGTCACACATGACATGACGCAGCCAATGAACTTAAACCTTAAGTTCAATCCAGTTATTGAATGTTGTCGAATGTTTGAGAGTTGTTTTTTAATTTTTTTTTTATATAGAGTTTAATTTAATCTCTGTGATGGACTGGCGACCTGTCCAGGGTGTACCCCGCTTTTCGCCCGATGTAAGCTGGGATTGGCACCAGCCCCCAGGATAAGCGGTTGACAATGGATGGATGGAGTTTAATTTAATGCAATAAAAATGTAAAAGTGCTTGAAGTGTGTAATATTGTCACAGTCACCCCTAGTCACATGGTTTCTTTGTTCTGTTTTCCAGCCACTCATCTGTTTCCATGGTTTCTGTCATTTAGTTCACCTGCATCACCTGTGTTAAGTTAATTACCATCATCATCTGTTCCACCTGTGTTCTGTTAATCAATGTTCATCTGTGTTAGTATTTAGTTCCTTCAGTTCAGTCAGTCATATTATATATGTCATATATATTGGCCGTTCTACTTAGTAGTCTTGTCTAGTGTGTACATCCTGCCTGTCTGTACCTTTTGGAGTTACTTTATTAGTAAAACATTTGAATTGGAACTTTGGACTCCTCCTCCTCGTCTTCTTCTGCCTGCACCACACGGTGACAGATATATTGTAAAACAAAGTTTTATTTTCTGAAATAAGGCATACTGGCATAGTAACCCAAGTTAGGTTATTTTTGACCCATCTCCTTGGTTAAAAAGGGACCAACTAATTTCTGGGTTATTCCAACCCAGATATTGGGGTTGTTCTTTTGACCCAGAAGTTGGGTTATATTAATTACAATGTTGGGGTTTTTTAACCCAACATTTGGGTCAAAAAGAATAACCCAATTTTATAATGGGTTATTTTTGACCCAGGAGTTTTTAGTGTGTGCTTATTTACATGAGTGAATAAAGGTCAAGAATCTAGTTCATATTTTGAGGGGAATAAGTTATTCAAGCATTATTTTGTCCTGTACACAACATGAATACATATAGATGGTTGTAGTCTAATTGATTAGTATTTAGGTTAGCTATTTTCTCTCTTAATATAGAAATGTACTTTATTGTGTTGGTGTTACAATGATAATGCAAGTATGTCAGAAGAGTTTAATAATAGATAATATTGGCATTTGCCTAGAAAGGCTCTTAATTAGAATCATAGTTCAGTTCTAGCTCATTTGGAAACATTTTGTGGTAGGTGGCGAAAACTAGGATCTGTGTGTGCAAGCTACAATTCCCTTGGCTTTCTGTCACAGTGAAATGGTCAAAGGTTTGTCCAAAGTATTATTAGAATAAATAGATTCCCTAGCATCCATTTGCGGACAAATGGACAATATTCCAGATGTACTGGGTGAGTTACATATGTTCATAACTGACTGTGAAGATATGATAGAATTAGATAGATAGAAAATGTGTTTGGATCTGGCCATTGTGACATCAGTAACATAACTGCAGGTGTAACATAAACAGAACTAACCTGTAGGCTGTGTTTCAATGGGTATAGCTGGAGTGCTGGATCTGGTGGTGCTTCAGTTTGGCAGTAAACAGATACAACTCCTCAAGACCAAAGCCTAGTTATTGTGTCTTGCTTCCCAACAAAAGTAAAGGGAAGCGGGTTATGCTGCGTTATATTTCCCTTAGAAGTCAGAGCTGGGAATGACGTCACACCTGAGTGTTCCAGTACAACAACATATTTAAGTTGGAAAACCAAGATGGACGCCCCCAGCCATTGTTAGTACCAGTTGATAACAAGACATAACGCGTTATTTTGCACATACAAACATCATAGCAACATGTCCACAGACATAAATTGTGCAGGACTGTGTATGACTGATTTAATGAGACAGAAATAAGACGTGTGTAACACACGGCTCCTAACCCTAATAAGGATTACAGAAAATAAAATATTACAACTAAACTGGACCAGAATCAGTATTTTTTTAACTCGGCAAGGAGCAGAATGTTGCTTGCAATATTCAGTGACCACACAAGACAGTTATGAACTGGTACCTTGTATTTTTTAAACAATAAGAAAAAAATAATAACCATTGGAAACACCTCAGTTTCTCTCTCAAAGAATTATTTCCTTTGGCACTTTTCTGTAAGATTGAAACCTCTGAGCTCGTATAATTACCTCTATTTTTCAACTGGGCTAAAATCACTGAAATATTTTCAACTATTTCTCTTATTTTCTTACTGGGTTAACCCTATTTTCAATAACTCAAAATCTAAACCTTCAATATTCAGTTCTGGTGAAGGAACTGTATATGAATATGAAGGAACTGGCTAAGACACTTCCGTGTTGTTAAGCCTTTGTGACCGGGGTTACACGTGCAATAAAACAGTATATTAGTAAAGCTTTCACTACTGTTGATGCTCAGCCATCTTGGATTTTGAGGTTAGGGCTGGTGAGGTTCTCCTAACTTTCCAAATTGGAAATCCGACTTAAGGGGTCGTTCCAGTTGAGTACTCAGAAATTTCGACTTCCCATGTCAAATGGAATGCAGCTTCATCCCCAAAGGTAGCAACAACTGCTGCCCTGGAGCAGAAACCAAAGTCTCCCCTGTGTTTCTCAATATGGACTGGAAGGTGAGGCAGGTGAACATGGTTAACATGTGATACAGTCACTGCTGGGGAAAACACTCTAGGAAATCAGTAACTGTCAGGAGGGCAGTTCACACAAGTGTTAATTGTACTTCATATTTTAATCATTTTAAAGGTTTTAATAATTGCATTTTTCCTATCTCATGTTTTCATAGTGTTTTAATCCTTGTGTTTATCAGAGTACTATTTTGTTGTTAACCAGCTACAGCACAGGACGCAGGGACAGCGCATGTGGTACAGATATTTTATCTAGAGATTTTGTCTGTTAACTTCTTGTCATAATACAAGAACTTAAGGACTCAAGGCAGACTCGGAACAGTTCGAAGGGGGGAACAAAGGGTTTTATTGAAAAGTGCAACAGAAGACTGGGTGGTAGGTTCCAACAGGGCAGAATGGAGAACACGGAGGAGGGGAGTTTGTCCAGGCAAGATCTGAGCAGGTGTGGCGTTCAGCAGAGTTCCCGGAGGTAGTGCGATCTTGGGCACAGAGGTTAATCCAGGGAGACACAAAATTACAAGGCATCTTACTGGGGTAGATAGTTGGCCTTGACGCATGTACCACATGTGGTTAGCTGACAATCTGGCGAAGAATGTGAGGAGGACTGGGGTTGAAATACTGCAGGAGCTTGATTAGTGGAATGAGGACCAGGTGCGCCGCTGGAGCCAGAGAGTGTAGCCACGCCCAGACAGACATGGACAGAGAGGACAGACAGAAAACACTAGGAAGGGGGGAACAAAAGAACACAAGGTAGTGGGGAGATCCTGCAGTACCACAACACTTCTTGTTTTGGATGGGACAGAACAAACTAAGGACTTCAACCCAGGAAGTCTTGAGAGAAAAGAAGTCAATTTTGAGTTTTAAGTTGAATAACGTTACGTAGGTGACTTATGTGAGTTTGCAATGGTCACACAACACAGTGAAATACCAGCCTGTTCTCATTCCCAGGGCGTTAAATACCTTTGTCACATCCTTTGGCATCTGGTTCCAACACACATGGCACCCTTTAGCATAATGGTTCAACACAATGGGGGAAGCCGTTTAGTATTACTGTCCAGTGATAAAGGTAGGCGTACATTAAAGAACAGAAAAGTCAGAGTAGGAGGTGGTTGGGATGGGTGGTTTGGAAACTGGACTTTTACCCAGGAGACCGGTGTTTGTTTGCCGTATGAAACAAAACAGTTGACTTTGTAATGTGAGACAATACTATCAAACTGGAAAACATAATAAAGCAGGTTACTGACGTAACATTTTAGTTATGTTACGTAAGTTACGCAAATAACGTAAGCCAGCTTCAATTGAAAATTCTGGTGCCAATTTATCTGCTAAATTCCTGGGTTGAATAGTGTTAAAGGTTACATAAGTTATGTAAGTTACGCAAGTTGCGCAAGTTACGTAACTTAAGTAAGACATCCAGGGCTTATCATTAGGAAGTGCAGGCACTTTTAAATGGAACAGTAACTGTTCCATTAAAAAGTGCCTGCGCACATACCAAGACCTTAGACATGTGTTATGAAACTGTCAAAGTTGCACTGCATCCCTGCTCACTCCACTAGGGGCTTCCGACCACAGTGTGGTCTATCTGCACCCTGTCTATCAAAGGCTAAGAGAGAGGGAGAAGACTCAAAAAGGGCTATCAAAGTGTGGAAGAACAGCATAATGGCTCTGCACATTATGGGAGGGCTTGATATTAATGATCAGGTTATAGTAGTGTCTGATTTCCTTCATTTCTGTGTAGACTCCTTGATAAGCTCACCTACTAAGACCCTTAAAGTGTACCCTAATGATAAGCCTTGGATGTCTATCAAATTAAATAAACATTCAGAAAAAAAGCAGGATGAAACAGACGGGAAACACAGAGACAAATTAAAAAACACCTACCCTTGTCTTGCATGGCAGTGAGGTACTGGAAATGGCAAACCAGCTAAACACCTTCTTTTGTCACTTTGAGTGTGCTGAGGGTGCTACTGTGATGCTACCTACTATATGGAAAACATCTACAATCGTACCTGTGCCATGAATTCCCAGACCCTTAAGGCACTATGTCTTTCATTCAGTAGCATTAACATTGCTTGTCATAAAGTGTTTTGAAAGTCTAGTTAATATATTGGATCAAAATACAGCACTTTACAGACCCATTGCAATTTACCTACCAAGAGGGGTGGAAGATGCACTTATTGTGTGCCTTGAGAAACTAAAATATATTCTTTGTGGACTTTTCATCCACCTTTTAACACTATTCAATCCAGTAATTTCAGCCTGTTCTCATCTCAGGGCGTCAGATAACAACGCACCAGGTGCGTCTCCATGAGATGCTTCCGGAAGCATCTCTGAGACGCTCTGGGGCGTCCCGTACAGACTGGAAGTGCTAGCTAGCTACGTTAAGTAAAGTAATAAAGGTGTTGACAGCCCCCCGAAGCCCAAACCCTTACCACAACCATCAGAAATGTTAGTACCTAAACCTAAGTCCCTGAATGTATGCATGTCAACAGGCTAACCCTACAGCTGTGCACATCGGCCTCACAGCAACGTAGGAAACAGGGGCGTTTCATACGGACGCTGAAGGGTACCCTTTAGCGTTTTACTCCTTACACTTTGTCACGCTGTCTGAAAGCGTCAGTTATGACGCGTTGAGATGAGAATGTGTTGGTAATTTAGCAGATGTATTGGCTACAGAATTTTCAGTTAAAGCTGGCTTGATTTCTTGAAATGTTGATTTTCTTAGCTATAGAATTCAGTAGGTCTGAGTATGTAGATTACTCAGACCACCTTGCACAGGTGCCAGCGATGTGTTTATCCTTTATTGTTTATTTTATATACTAATTCCTGCACTAACACTTTCTCTAACTGGCACGAGTACTAACACCACCTGTTGCTGATTGGCTGGAACAATGTTGTGTAGCAAGGTCCACACCACTTTCTTTGTTTCCCATTTTCAGAGACAGGGCTGTCTAGGAAAAACTGATTTTTTTCAGAGCACACACAAAACAGAGAGCCACCGAAACCGTGAGGAAATATTCACTGAATTTAATGAAAGCTGTACCTTATTACAATCACAATGGCTTTGAGCGCAAGTCATGTGCAAAAGATAAGGACTCTTCTCTTCCACACACACTTGAAATTGTTCTTAATCTTTTATTTACAAATTTTGCTTGCTTGCTTGTTTAAAGATTTACGAACACACTAAAAAACTGTCAATTTCGTCTTTTCTACAGTTAAAGCTACAGTCATTGGAATCAGTAAAGGTTTAGTTGAAAAGTTACAAAGTGAATGAAAATGCAGTTTTATTGTTGAATCTATTGCTGGCCCAGCTTGCTATAAATTACTGTGATAGTTGCAATTCTTACCCCTACAGTGGTATTTGAAGTACTTTTAATACATTATTCTAACCGTAACCTTGTTCTTAATAGATTTCTACCACAGGCTCTGATTTTAGGAGATGTTCACATTTTGTTCAGTAAAAGGGAAGTCACCTCAGGTTTTGAAAGCTTATGTATGTCTTGTAAAACTGTATTAAATTTTATTTCTTTTCATTTATTTATTTGGTCTGGACCTTAATCATGGTAGGGAGCACAAACAAGACATAACAAATTACAACAAGACAAAATGTTGGCATACTGCTTGGTGGGTACCTTACATTATACTTTGGCAGATGCCTTTCTGTGAAATTCATTATGCTTACATTCTTATTGTCAAAGAAAAAAAAAACTCGTCTCCCAGACGGTTGTCATTACAAAGGTTGCAAATCCTCTGGTTTCTGTCTGGTCCTTTATATCTTCTGATGTCATCTAGTATTATTCACCCTGAAATTACAAATAGCCTGTCTATACTTTTGCTTTTCATGCAGCAAATACTTTCCCAGTATGAATGTTTAAATTCTACATACATATCACATGATGACATACTTTTAAGTTCACTTTGCCACTTTTGCATAAACTGGTCTTTCTGGTCTTTAATAAATGTTTTGTTGCAGCTCTGACTCTGGTTTTATTTGACAAGAGAATCTAATACTGTGTTGATGAATTAACAGCAAGCATGGTCTCATTCAAAATATGCATAATGTAAAGATGTTAGTAGCACAGTGCAGGTCCGGCATAGATATGTAAAATAATAGTAATGGAAGTGGTAATAATATAAATATCAGCTCCAGAAACACCTGCAGAAAGTGACAGAAGGAGAGGATGAGAAAGCACAAAACTACAGGAGAGGGAAGAAGCTGTGTTAGTAACATGCATTAATGGGATAAGAGTGCATACAGATGGAGAGGGAGTATTGTATTGTGAAGTATTAACAGCTATTTATAGTAACTTCTCTAATTTGAATGGAGTAAAAGAAAATGTAAACTGGATCACAAACACTTTTTTTCTGCAAAAAAATGTATAGAAATTACAACAATATTACAACAATATAACAAACCTAGAAATGTATCCTGTAATATATTCTAATGTTTTTCTCTAGTAATTTAAAGGAATTTTTATTTTATTGGCAACTTGGTATTTACTGTCAATTCTTTACAGTGCGTGTACACACGCCATTTTAATTGTGGCACACACCCTTATATTGCCACAACCCTGGCCT
Organism: Micropterus salmoides; assembly: GCF_014851395.1. Taxonomy (NCBI): domain Eukaryota; kingdom Metazoa; phylum Chordata; class Actinopteri; order Centrarchiformes; family Centrarchidae; genus Micropterus; species Micropterus salmoides. The sequence continues at coordinate 31,913,485 of NW_024040374.1, forward strand.
GGCACATCGTCTTGTTGGCCTATGATGCGTCAGCCACATGTCCTGCCTTTTGCCACATTGAAACAAGCCTCATCAACAAATACAGAAGTGTGAGGGATTTTCTTCCAGATGCATTGTTCTCTACAATAAATAGGAGCAACAACTTTGGTACTTTGTAGAGTGTCTTCATTGTCCACTGATATCTCTTCAGCACTCTATGGTAGATATGACCATGATGTTGTTGTGTATTCCTACACATTAAAATTCACAAATAGAGCATGTAGTGATCAGCCAGTGCGGATTTGTTCATTTTATATCAAATAAATTTGGAGATCCCAAATTCTTTTTCTCTCCCTGAGAGAAAGAGGAGGGGGGTTGAGATATCGACCCTCAACAGACAGCTGAAGCAACTCCAAAGGAGGGGTTGAAAGGTTTGCTTTCACTAAGTGCTAAACTTACCACCTCTGGTGAAGCTGAGATAAGACTCGGTGCCTGACTGTTAAAATGACAAATACTAACACTAACCAGAAAATAACTTTCTCCTGAACAGCCTATCAGAACTCTTTTGGAAGGAGGGCAGGAAACCCTAAACTGCCCCCCATACACGTAACCATGGCAACTGACCTTCCTCTTTGTTTAATTACCTCACAGCAAAGGATATTCTCCTCTTCACACCCAGATGTGAATTGGTGAGAAACTCCAGAACACCAGAGGAGGACAGCTCACATTCTTGTGGGGGCAAGAATTGTGTCTCCTGATAAACTTGCATTACCTTGTTTAATTAAATAATCTTTGTTAAGTTAACAGGTCTCTCCACTCCATTAGAGTAGTTATATTACTGTGTTGTTGCTATTGAAAAGAAGAATCCATGTAAGTTAATTTTGCAGTGTTTTAATCTTCAGCAATGATCCCTGACGCTCTTTTAAGTGATGTCTCCTTTTGACTTCTTATAATTAGAAATTATATATAACCGAAATTTTATCCTGTGTTAAATAATGTAATTAATTTCACCAGCTCCTGAGCAAATGATTGTTCAAAGAAATAATCATTTGCTATCTTCAGTCTCCTCATGAAACCAGAATTTCCTCAAGAGGACAAAATAAGTATTACGTCATTGTCTGTCTTCTGCTGTTTAATCTTACCGTTTTATTGTTCATAATATGATGCCATGTTCGTATAACTTGCCTATATATATTTAAGTAAGAATGTTTAACAGCCAATATTATCCAGGAAGCTATTTAAGTTCCATTCAATTTTATTTATATAGCGCCAAATCACAACAACAGTTATCTCACAGCGCTTTTCATAAAAGAGCAGGTCTAGACCGTACTCTGTGATGTATTTACAGAAGCCCAACAGTTCCCACCAAGAGCAGCACTAGGCGACAAAACTTCCTTTTAAGAGGCAGAAACCTCGAGCAGAACCATGGCTCAGGGTGAGCGGCCATCTGCCTCGACCGGTTGGGGGGGGGGGCAGCCTACACAATATACACACAGAGGTACAGACAGTAAAGGTGATGTTGCTATAGACTAAATGAAAAATGGTAAAGATATTTATAGTAGTGTTAATGGTAACAGTCGTAGTGTTAATTATTATAATAACAATAATTATAATACGACTAGTAACAATAGTCGTTGCAGCAGAGGGTGTCGAGCAGGAACACGGGGGCAGCAGGTGACCCGCAGCCACAGATCCAGACTCCACAGCTCCAGAGCCAGAAACACCTGCAGGAAGTAGAGGGACGAGAAAGCACAAGACTACCAGAAAGGGGAGAAGTTGTGTTAGTAACATGCAATAATGGGATGAGGTTGCATACAGAGGGAGAGAAAGTAGAGGAGAGAGGACCTCAGTGCATCATGGGAAATCCCCCTGCAGTCTAGGCCTATAGCAGCATAACTAAGGGATGGTTCAGGACTCACCTGAACCAGCCCTAACTATAAGCTTTATCAAAGAGGAAAGTCTTAAGCTAGTCTTAAATGTGCAGATGGTGTCTGCCTCCTGAACCCAAACTGGAACCTGGTTCCACAGGAGAGGAGCTTGATAGCTGAACGTTCTGGCTCCCATTCTACTTTTGGAGACTCTAGGAACCACAAGTAACCCTGCATTCTGGGAGCGCAGTGCTCTGGTGGGGTAGTAAGGTACTATGAGCTCTTTAAGATAAGATGGTGCCTGACCATTAAGAGCTTTGTAGGTAAGAAGAATGATTTTAAATTCTATTCTGGATTTTACTGGAAGCCAATGCAAAGAAGCTAAAACAGGAGAAATGTGATCTCTTTTCCTGGTTCCTGTCAGAACACGTGCAGCAGCATTCTGGATCAGCTGAAGAGTCTTAACGGACTTTTTCGAGCAGCCTGATAATAAGGAATTGCAGTAATCCAGCCTAGAAGTAACAAATGCATGGACTAGTTTTTCTGCATCATTTTTAGACAGGATGTTCCTGATTTTCGCAATATTACGTAGGTGGAAAAAGGCGGTCCTTGAAATTTGCTTAATGTGAGACTTAAACGACATGTCCTGATCAAAGATAACTCCAAGATTCCTCACAGTGGTGCTGGAGGCCAGGGCGATGCCATCCAGGGAAACTATATCTTTAGATAATGCGTCACGGAGGTGCTTAGGTCCCAGAGCAATAACTTCAGTTTTATCTGAGTTTAACATTAGAAAATTACAGGTCATCCAGGTTTTAACATCCTGAAGGCACATTTGAAGTTTAGCTAACTGATGAGTTTCATCTGGCTTGATCGATAGATATAACTGAGTATCATCTGCATAACAATGAAAGCTTATGGAATGTTTCCTGATAATATTGCCTAAGGGAAGCATATATAATGTGAACAGGATTGGTCCGAGGACAGATCCTTGAGGAACTCCATGACTAACTTTGGCATGCATGGAGGACTCGTCGTTAACAGGTACAAACTGAAATCGATCTGATAAATAGGACTTAAACCAGCTTAGAGCGGTTCCTTTAATGCCAATGAAATATTCCAGTCTCTGCAATAGGATCTGATGGTCAATGGTATCAAATGCAGCACTAAGATCTAATAAAACCAGTACAGAGACAAGTCCTTTGTCTGATGCAATAAGGAGGTCGTTAGTAATTTTCATCAGTGCTGTCTCTGTGCTATGATGAGCTCTAAATCCTGACTGAAAATCCTCAAATAAACTATTGCTCTGTAGAAAGTCACACAGCTGTTTAGCAACTGCTTTCTCCAGAACCTTAGAGAGAAATGGAAGGTTAGATATAGGTCTATAGTTGGCTAAAACATCCGGATCAAGTTTGGGCTTTTTCAGAAGAGGTTTAATTAGAGCTACTTTAAAGTACTGTGGTACAAAGCCTGTTGATAGAGATAGATTGATCATATCTAGTATAGAGGTGCTGACTAAGGGTAAAACATCTTTAAGCAACCTAGTTGGGATGGGGTCTAAGAGGCAGGTTGATGGTTTAGATGAAGAAATTATTGAAGTTAGTTGATAAAGATTGAGGGAAGCAAAACAGTCTAAACATATATCTGGTTCTACAGCTGTTTCTAAGGTTCCTGAGTTAAGAGATAAGTCGGTGCCAGTTGAGGGCAGGTCTTGGTGAATTTTGTCTCTAATAGCTAGAATTTTATCATTGAAGAAGCTCATGAAGTCGTAACTACTGAGAGCTATGGGAATACTTGGCTCAATAGAGCTGTGACTCTCTGTCAGCCTGGCTACAGTGCTGAAAAGAAACTTGGGGTTGTTCCTATTTTCCTCTATTAATGACGAGTAGTACGCTGCTCTAGCATTACGGAGGGCCTTCCTATAAGTTTTAAGACTATCTTGCCAAATTAAACGAGAATTTTCCACTTTGGTGGAACGCCAATTCCTCTCAAGTTTCCGCGATATTTGCTTTAATTTATGAGTTTCATTATTGATTGATATGGAGCTAACTGTCTTTGTTTTAGTATTTGCTTTTTTAGAGGGGCTACAGAGTTGAGTGTCATTCGCAGCGAGCCTGCAGCACTATCAACAAGATGATCGATTTGGCAAGGACTGAAATTAGCATAGGAGTCCTCCGTTACTTTGTGACTAGATAATGTATTTAGAGCTGATGGAATCGCATCCTTAAATTTAGCTACAGCACTATCAGACAGAGATCTTGTATAGAAATTTTTGCCCAATGGCGTGTAGTTCAGCAATACAAACTCAAAAGTTATCAAACAGTGGTCAGATAAAGAGGGATTCTGTGGGAACACTATTAAATGATCAATTTCAATACCATACACCAAAACAAGGTTGAGGGTGTGGTTAAAACAGTGAGTCGGGTCATGAACACTCTGAGAGAAGCCAATGGAATCTACCAGAGAGATAAACGCAGTACTAAAGCTGTCATTCTCAACGTCCACATGAATATTAAAATCCCCTACAATAATAACTTTGTCCGTTTTAAGGACTAAAGTTGACAAAAACTCGAAGAGAATTGGTTGCAGTGATTTCCAACTTGGGTGCGAAAGACTAAGAACAAGACTTTCAAATGAGTTATAATTTAGTTTAGGTTTAGAGCTGATTAGTAGGCTAGAGTCGAAGATAGCTGCAACTCCACCTCCTCGGCCTGTGCCTCGAGGAATGTGAGTATTAATATGACTGGGAGGGGTGGATTCATTTAGGCTAACATATTCTCCATCACCCAGCCAGGTTTCAGTAAGACAAAATAAATCCATATCATAATCTGATATTAGTTCATTTACTAGTACACCTTTAGAAGAGAGAGATCTGATGTTTAAGAGTCCACATTTAACTCTCCTATTCGTTTGCACTATTGCTTGTGGTTTTAATTTTTATGAGGTTTTTATGCACAGCTCCTCTTCTGTTTACCTTTTTAAATAATTTCGATGGTCGGGGGGCAGACACCGTCACTATAGGATTTTCACTAAGTAACTCCTGAAATGGAGGAGCAGAGAAGTGTGTTAGACTGCGACTCTGCGTAGGGTTTTGGGTGGGTAACTGCTGAAAAAGAAGGGCAGAGAAGTGTGTTAATCTGCGACTCTGCCTCCTGGTCTCAACTATGGGTTGTCATGGATTTGGTCCACCAATAAACTTGGCCAGATTTCTAGAAATGAGAGCTTCCTTCCCAAGTGGGATGGATGCTGTCTCTCCGGATCAGACCAGGTCTTCTCCAGAAAGTCTGCCAATGATCAACAAAGCCCACATTGTTTGCTGGACACCACCTCGACAACCAGCGGCGGAGTGACGACATGCGGCTATACATGTCATCACTGGTCAGATTTGGCAGGGGTCCAGAGAAAACTACGGTGTGAACATTGTTTTTGCATATGTACACACCGACTCAACATTAATCTTAGTGACCTCCGATTGGCGTAACCGGGAGTCATTACCGCCGACGTGAATAACAATCTTACTGTATTTACATTTATCCTTAGCCAGCAGTTTCAAATAAGACTCAATGTGGCCCGCTCTGACCCCAGGAATGCACTTAACTATGGCCGCTGGCTTCGCTAACTTCACGTTTCTCAAAATGGAGCTGCCAATGATCAGAGTTGGTTTCTCAGCGGGTGTGTCACTGAGTGGGGAAAATCTGTTAGAAACGTGAACAGGTTGATGATGCCCCGTGGACTTTGAATGCTTACGACTATTCCTCCTTCAGACAGTCACCCAGCCCCCCCCCCCTTTCCTGGCTGCACAGGGGATCCCGGGGGACGGCTACCAGAGGCTAACTCAGGCCGTTCCGCACCGACTACTGGGGACTGGCTAGCTACAGTAGCTAAAGACTGATCTACCAAGGTGCGGAGCCGGACTTCTAAATCACTGAGCCTCACCTCCATGTCTATAAATAAACTACACTTATTACACGTACCATTACTGCTAAAGGAGGCAGAGGAGTAACTGAACATCTGACACACCGAGCAGGAGAAAGTAGGAGAGAGAGAGGGAGAAGGAGAAGCCATCGCTAGCTGCTAAGCTAAAGTCGCTAACGGCTAAGCTAAAGTACTGTAGCGTCAGCTACCAAAACTTTAGAACAACTATGAGATTGAACAGCAGTCACTAAAAGATGGAAAGAGCTGTGAGTGCTTAGGCAAAATTACTGTAAAGAATAAGTGTTTAGCGAACAGTTGGCCGCTGTAATCTAACAAATGAAACTAGCGAGAGCAGCACAACACGGTACCAACACACAAGCACCGGAAATGGAAATGAGTCGACACGCTTACCACAATACGTCAGCAGTACGTCTCCCTTTCATCAGATGTGATTCCTATGAAAAACTAACCATTCTACTGACAATAACAATAGTTTCCTTCTTATCAAATGCTTAAAATCAAGAACGGTATAACCGTTTGACATTAAAGGTTTGATTGTGGGAAGATATTTGATTAAAATACGCGCAAATAGACTTTTAAAATAAACATTACAGTTAAAGGAAACAAGCCCTAAGGGGAACAAAGCCAAGCCCCCTGGGGACACGCCCCAAGGGGCCAGACAAGACAGTGGAGCTCTTTGTTGCTCGCTCTCTTCTCTTGCTCTTCCCTTGTACTTCGGCTTCCAGCAGCTCTCGGCACGCGCTCAGCGTGCTCCGTCTCCCAGCAACGCCCTAAGAAGTCCGGCCCGGCTTGCCACAAAGATTCCTTTGTTCTTTTCAAGCCACACACGCAAAGCATCGCGACCTCGGCTTTTCCCTGGTTTCCAGCAACTTACTTGCTCTATATTTTTTTGTTTTGTTTGTTAAAAGTTATCAGACTGTTAAGTCACGCAATTTTAATTCAAGAACGACCAAGTTCTTTTAAGCTTTATTGTAGTCGAGTGAACTTATACTGCTGCCACTGAAGTTCCACCCAGCCACGTGGGCTGTTACGCCAGCAGTAACAGGACAACCACGAAACTAGCCAAACTAACGGCCTAACTTACCACTGCAAGTTTTCTTCAACCTAAGCTGACCGAAGCCGGAATTCCAGGAAAACCTGCTAGTAAAAAGCCGGTCCTGGCATGCCAAACTAACTAGTCGTGAGGTCGGCCAAACACCAACCGACAGGGAGAACCAACATGCAGTAAGGCAAAACAAAGCCATTTTGTGGTTGAGTTGATGTCTAATAGTCTGTTACTCCTTTAGCTTTTATCCTTAAAACTCAGCCAAATTTAACTGAGTTAGTATCATCTAACTTGCGTTTTAGTTGCCCTTACGATTCAAATCCTTCCCCACAATAACTTAGACCAACTAAATTCACCTGGAACCCTTACTGTCATTGTCTGCATCCTGTTTGTTTAGTCATTGTTTATGTCTTTGATGTATATTTAACCGCATTTATATCCACTTTTAGTTAGTTAATAAATTTCACCTAAATTACAGAAACTGTATGTGTGTGTATTGTTTAAAATACACACACACCTCCAAGTCACTGTCACGGAGGATTTACGCCCTTCGATATGAGACTGACTGATTGATTTAAGATCATTGAGCGATTATTAACTAACTGAATAATTGTGTAATTATTAAACTATAACATTACCCAGGGGTCCGGAGACCCTGGGCGAACTGAATTTCCGGTGGTTTCGAGGTTTATGAATTAATATTCTCTGAATATTAATAGTCATAATTTGTATTACAAAAGTAGGTATGCTACAAGCATTTACAATGAAGCATGCAAAGCATGAAGAATTACAGTATTGAATGATTACATACCTGTACCTGCGAAATGTGGATGATCGATGACACTGTGGACCAGCCTCTGCCATTGTAAGGCCATGGTTTATAACATGGTCCACAAGTGTGGCCCATATTTAACCTGTGCCTTTGCACTCTTTTGCATCTTCCTATATTCTGCTGCCACACCGCCATGCATGCCTCCTTCATAGGCAGACTGATGTCCCCATTCAATGTTTATTTAAGCAGGCCTGTCCTCCATGTCCACAAACTGTAGTAACTCTGTTGTGCTCAAGCTGTCTACAGTAGATGTGTTTTATACCTGTTAGGTAAACTGGACAGCATGTTCCATCTACGATGTGAGAAACTCCCCATTTGCTATTGAAGTTCCAGTTTCACTTTAACTAATTTCAATTTAGCAGACTATTCTGCATGTGATGACTTACACAATGAAATAATTCTAACATATTTTGGAGAGTAAAACTATTCAACTGAGAAGAAACAGTCTGTTTTGATCACAAAGACGTATACAGCCAATATTGTTCAAGTTGTAGACAACAGTGCTTAGTCATGTCAAAATGAGCTAAAACATTTGCAAATGGTAAAGAATGAGAAACTATTTCTGTTGTGCACAAGTAACAAAATGTTGTGACGGATTTCACATTGTTTTGATGACTTCAGCTGTCACTTGAGAATTAAGCCAAAGCAACTGAGAAAAACTGTAAATGTTTTCACACTGGTGCCAGCTCATTAAATGGATTAAAGTGGAACTCGAAATTTGATTTTACAATGCGATTAACATTTGGCTGAGAAGTGTCCTTAACATGTTTAATCATGTATCAGAGGTGGCTTTGCTGGGTTTTATTAAATAATGTTACCATGAGTACCATCTGTGCTCTTATTACATGATGGCTTAGGGTCATTATTGTGCAAATTAAAGAGTTCATTCTGCCAACCGGTTGTTCTCCTGTCACTGGAAAAATTCTGTGTTATTTATGTACTTTTTAGTTTGTACATATTTTAAAACAAATCTTTTACACACAAATACTGAAATCATTTTTATGTACCTGTTGAAAACAAACAAACAATGAAGGAATATTGGTCCTTATGATCAACATTTTTCATATTTTAGTTCAACTTCACAGTCTTGAGTCAAAACTTCAAAAGCCTCCTGGTAATGACCTTGATCTACAGCAATAGGTGTACCTCAGGGGACCATCCGTCTGGAGCTGATGACTCTGCATACAAACAGATACAGGCACTACAGGTTTTTTAGTTCAACAATCTCCTAAGACCTGTGGTGGGAAACCAACATTGATTTCATCATCAAAAAGTCCAGGAGAGGATGTACCTCCTGCACCAGTTCAGGAAGTTCTAGCTGCCTCAGCAGCTGTTGGTCCAGTTCTACACAGCAGTCATCCAGTTTGCAGCAGTCAGGACTGTAGTGTAAGAGGTACTGTATGCCCACAAAGATCTTCCACAACCTCAAAAAATCAAACACTAACTTGTAATGTTTGTGACTTTCAGCTTTCACTTTCTTTTACTTCAGTGTCCGAAATATAGAAACTGACAAATGTCATGAGTAATAAATGACTGAAGTCTAAATTTTGGCTCCACACACACCGGAGGCGCACATTTAAAGTACTGGTACCAACTGAGCTTATGACATGTTGCTATGAAGGGAAAACAGCAGGAAATTGAAGCTGCCAACAAATATGAAGTCTCAACAGTTTGATCTGCAGAAATGTCTGAGAACTGAGCTAATGTCATAGATTTGGGGGGGAACAGCAGGACCAACTGACCCAAGAGTGGAGTAATAGTGCTATGTCTGTATACGGTTTATTTAGATCAAGTGAATATAACTTACAGGTAAGGGGGGGAAGAATTATCTGGAAACTATATACACAAACTGTCCAACACATGTAATGGAAGCAGACAGGGGACACTTGACAAGGAAGGGAGAGAGACGGACTGACAAAGACAGGAAGACTATAAAACACAGGGAGGGTAGGATAACTGGAAACAGGTGAAACACATAATAATCACAGGGCCATCCTTTACTAAAGGAAAGAGAGAATACCGTCCCACAATTCTTTGCGGAGGCAACATTTAAAGTGATGCACATTCTCAAACTCAAATGATAAAATCCATTGACCCCATTTAGGAAAATCCTTGCAATATAGAAGCACATTATGATACTTGAACAAGACTCTCCAAATTTCCTTCTTTCTTTTGGTTTGTTTTCTTTTGGCTTTGCTGTTATCCGATGCGGTTTCAACAGGTTAGGGAAGGAGATTTTTTTTTACTTTTTGATCATAGCCAAAACACACAAGGAAGGACATTACCAGGAATAAAACAGGAGAATACCACAAACCAAAACCCCAGGAAATGGTTGGAAGCCTGCAGTGAATGGATAAAACAGGAACTTTTTTTAAAGTTTCATTAATTCAAAGACTTATTTTATCAGTGAGAGAAAAAAAAAAGCTGGAAACTGAAAGACTGAATGACAGGTATCCTTTCTTTCTAGAAGCTCTGCTTTTAAAGTCTACCTGCCTGGCAGTGATGTGAAAGTGATGTCACTTGAGTTATCTTCTAAGACTTAAAGCTCCAGAAGCCACAGAACACATTAAATCTTTTTTTTTCTCAGGCTGAGAATCACTGCTCAAAGCTTTGGCATATATAATTGGTGGAGTGCCCCGTTAAGTTTTAATATAGAGTGTAATGAATAAAGAAACACTCTCTGGTCAGCCTTGTCTTAAATGTATTTTATTACAGCAATGGTACCAGGAAGAATCCTCCACACATCAAATGCAACTGAGTGTCAGCTTGCCAACCCTCCTTCCCACTAGACCAGTTATTATAGCCAAGCTGCCATGAGAGTCTTAACTGTCTTGTCTGTCTTTTAATCTTTATGACTGGACAGTCTGAACCTTCTCTCTCATCAGAGGTTGCAATGCCCCTTGTGGGTTATTCAAACAAATGATTTAACAGTGGTTCGGTGGTTCCATATTATACATATAGATGGACAAACATGGACAACTCTGGAACTCTTGTGCTGTGACTGCACAAAACATCCCTCAGTTTCTGATTCACACCTCTTATTGGCATCTTCTCCTTGCCAACAATGGTTGAAGTTCATGGGTATTGTAGTTTTTAGAGCAATGTCTGAGAAACAGGTGAAACAACTAAAACTAATAGCAGATAACTTTTAACTTAAACCTATTATAACATCAGTAGGACAGTCTTTATTTGCCACAGCAGGGGTTTGATACACAGGTAATCTGTCAGTTCAAAGTCCAAAGAACATTTATACAAGTACAATAACTGAAATTACAGTCAAGAAATACTATACAATCTGGCACGCAGACTGGGAAGCAGATGACTTAAATACTCTAGGGAATCTATTAAGGAACAGGTGAAAGTAATGAAGGCAGACAATTACACAGACTGGGGAGGGGCAGGAAGAGAGGTGATCTGAAACGTGAGTAGAGGTGAGTAACAAAGTACAAACAGAAAACACTGAATGAAAGAAACAACATAACAACAAAATGAACTTCCCCAGGGCGTGTTGACATCACTGATTTCACAGATTTTTCACATAACAGTGCTTCATTCATATACAGTATGTTTGCTTTTGATTGAAACCTTTTTGGACTATTGAGAAGTTATACTTGTGCAACCCAAAACAGAATTTTGTGACTACACCTCTGTGTTTGAATACGGCTGTTGTCTCACACCCTGAATTGAAACCACATTTGATTTTACAACTTGATTTTAGGTTCCATTAGTTTCTCCTGCTGTGTAACTGTCAAAAGAGTCAGATGAATTTACTTCCATTATTATTATTATTATTTATAAACACAGAAGCGCTAACTGGTAAGGTGGCACTGAGGTAACATGCATGAGTGAGTCATATTTTCCAACATGACTTGAAAAATAGAAATGAGAAAGAGGTGTGAAATGTGACTGCTTAGGTTAGCTGTGTTGTTGAAATATCTGTGTGTCCACAGTATGACTTGTGTACAGCTCTCTTTCCCGGTCTGTGCTGTGCAGTAAAATTCTAAATTAGTCTTTTGGAAAATCAGCTCAAGACTCATTTTATAACAGGACAATCTGCTGGATGCTGGTTAAATAAAGTGATATAATAAAATGAACTGTATAACATAATAGGAAACTGAGCACTGATTCATCATTTAGCATTAGCTTCCTTCACTGTGAGAGAAAAAAGATGTGTAGCACTCTTCTCACAGCGCTTAATTAGACTAAACAAGATCAAACTGCTTAACATCATATTCAGTGGACTCTGCTCCTCCTGAACAAAATGTGGCTTCATCTCAGTGTATGGAAGTACACGAGCAGTTGGCTAAGCTGAAAGTCAGTGCTTGGGGAGCTCAGAGTGCAGACTTGAGAAAGAATTTCAATGCAACTAAGAAATAATTATTTTCCCACCCTTACTGTTTAATGTTTTAAGGCTATATTTGTAGTCCTTAACCCAGAACTTGTGGGGTCCCCCACGGGAGTGTCCTGGGGCCATAATTCATTTTATTTTTATTTATATTAATTGTTAACATATTAAATTAATATATTATTTGGTTACTTACATACTGTGTCAGCTAGTTTGTGTTGATTTGTTACTGCGGGCTGGTGAAAGCTATTTCGGTTGTTTGACAGACGGAGACAGCAGGTTTAAGTCGAAGGCAGGCTGTAAGATTTACGTTTGGCACTTAGGCTGCTGACCGTGGTGCTGATCAAGGGCTGCAGGTTTGAGATTGCATGAAGTCATTGTGTGTATGTACCCATGATGCAAAAATATTTGCACTGGGGCCAATCACAATTATGTTAGGCTGCTGCTGTGGCTATCCAACACTAAACGTTCCCTTTATTCAGGGAAACCTAAGATGAAGCTAACAAAAACAGAATTTAGGTAAGATACAGTAGGTCTGAAAGCAGGCCTGCTAGATAGTACGACATTAAAAGTTCTTGCTGGCTTTACTTTAATTCCATTTAAACTTTGCTGCCTCTGTCACAACGTATCAGAAACAAGCATCAGACTGCTTAAAATAAAAGTATCAGGGTTATATATTTAATTAAGATCCAGACTGACAAACTGTTGATGGCTAACCAACCAGACATTGTGTTGAAGAGGGCAGTAGTGATTGTTGTAGCAATCCCAAGTGACAGCAACATCAAGCAGAAGGAACACGAGGACCTGGAAAAATACTGAGGGCTGAAAGACGAGCTAGAAACAATGTGGAGAGTAAAAGCAACAGTGGTAATAGGAGCACTGGGGGCCGTGACCCCCATACTGGGAGAGTGGCTCCAGGAGATTCCAGGTACAAGTGTTGAAGAGTGCAGTCCTAGGAACAGCTAAGATACTGTGCAGAACCCTCAGACTCCCCGGCTTGAGGATGACAAATAACCTCCCTGTTCTTTGCTGAGTGATGGATGACTCATACTAAGTGGAGAGCAATGTCTGAGAAACAGGTGAAACAACTAAAACTAATAGCAGATAACTTTTAACATAAACCTATTATAACATCAGTAGGACAGTCTTTATTCGCCACAGCAGGGGTTTGATACACAGGTAATCTGTCAGTTCAAAGTCCAAAGAACATTTATACAAGTACAATAACCTCCCTGTTCTTTGCTGAGTGATGGATGACTCATACTAAAATTTCACATCCACATTAGGCGTTGAGAAATGTTGAAATAAGGTACAATTTTACTCGTCCCTGCGTAAGTGCAGGTTTATTTATAGGTATTAGAAAATCATGTTTCCTCAGGGCCAGAGTATAAAACTGACAATTTGTCACGCAGAACATAAAAGCATCAAAACATTAAACATTGAACATGTATGGGTGCATCCTCATAACTAGCATTTTAGAAATAGGAAAGATTTGAGGAAACACTTGATTAGTCTGAAGTCTCATAGGCTATAACTGTGTATGCTGTTCGTCTTTTACATTGGATACATGCCAGGAAAGATCTCTTCAAAGCCAGTAATGGACAGAGGAGGGCTGATTACAGTGACCTTTAACTCTTTCAGTTTCAGTGTGTTAGTATTGCACTTCCATAAAAGTTGGGGGACAAGATAATTCTGAGTTGTAGTTCCTGTCTGTGAGTCAGGCAGCTTTCATTAGATCTCCCTTAGCTGTTCCACAAAATGCCCTGAGTTTAAACATAAACAAATATCTGAAATGTCAAGCCTAAATTAAGTTCTTTTGTCAGTAATATATATATATATATATATTTTAACAATCCCCAGCTTTATTATTAAATTATTGGTATTAAATGAGAAGTGAAATGTTGGCTTGACTGACAGGTGCCCATCAGGATTGTGACCTTGGTTGTGCACATCCAAGTTGTTGTGGCTGACATTATGTTACCTCTTGAAGCACACCTCTGAAGAAACTAGGGTCTTGCTCAGGGACGTCTTAGTGGATGTGCCGCAGTGGGGTATTGAACCCCCGTCTCTCACGCTAAAAGTAGACTATATATCCACTGCACCATCACCTTTTGACCTTTTGACATCCCCTTTGAGTATCAGGAGCCAAACACTGGCTGTGATTTTCTGATAATGTGTGCTAACTGGACCAGTTAATTGGTCTACAATAAACTAACTGGTGTGTTGTTTTATGAGAACTTTTGTTTGATACCATCCAGGCTCAATAAACCAGAACAGTCATCACCCGCCCTCCCTGCGGCCGGGGATCAGTACTCCTCATGACCGTTAGGGGGCGGCACTGAGGCAGGAGGGGCAGGCAGGCTTGAGTGCCGCTGAGCCGGGCACAGCAGACAGACAGAGGAGGGCTGCTGGAAGGAGGAAGGCTGCTCATGCCACCGGGGTTTACCGGGAATTAAAAATCTGTCGTCCAGCGCTGCGCGACGGGCTCTGTCGGTTCAGGAAGGAGGAATTAAAACACCACAAAATGCATCTTTGGGGGATTTGGATGCTGATGGCGGCTCTGCAGGTAAAATATTTTCCCAGTTTTCCAGCGGAGGCTGCAGCAGACACACAGCGGGACTGATGCCCGTTACAAGCGGAGTCAGAGAGAGGGGCGACGCGACTTCATTTGACTTCTTATATTCATTCTCTGCTATCTTCCGCTAAATTAGGGCCGTCAAAAGCAGCCTATATTTCACATAGTGATCCCAGACCTGCCCTGGTCCTGCTGCACAATGAGTAATTTGTCAAACATGCAGGAGAACGTAATTGTAGCCCGATGCTTCCTTTGTATGATCAAACACGAGCGTGTGTGCTAGAAAGAACCGTTACGCAGGTTACGCATCCATCGCCCGTTCCGGCACCTCCTCATGTTGTTCTCTCAAGCAGATGCTTGACTTTTGTCGGGCTGTAATCCAGTTCAGCCAGAGAGACTGAGACCCGTAGCGTTGTTTTTCTTGTGGTGAGAATACGTGGATCTCCATTTAGAAAAGATGGCAGTTTTATGTGTTTTAGGGTTTAAGACGTTTGAGGAGTCGTGTCTATTCTTGAGTTTGGCACCCTGTCCCTTAATGAGTAACGTTAGGCTACAAGCGGTATTTATTTCAGTATACATTCTCAAGTCTCCTCGTCATGTGCCCTGGAACAATTCTGCATTAAATGTAAAACCTGCCACTCGGAGTGGACCCAGCGTCTGGTCTAAGCTGACGTTCAGCCGTATTTCTCTGTTGGATTTGGCCTGTGTGGGCTGTGGGACTAGGAACCCATCGTCAAAGTGGGCATTGTGTGATTGAGATAAAGTGCAGCACCACATGACTATTTTCTATTTTCTAAACGTCTCAAATCGTGTTAAATGGAGGTTTGGCATTAAGCGAGAACTGCCACATTCGTGGATAGAGTTTGACGTGCAGGATTTGTTTGTGAGAGAGAACACTACACACAAGGGGCTCACAGTGCAGACAGGGATGATGCTTAGGCCACCTGCTGTTCAGCCCATTTCCACAAGTAAGACTATGACTTTTAAAGGACCATACTAATATTTGTCACGTTTCATTCCATTTACTGTCATTAGCATTGTAGCAATTACTACTGACCATGTTCTTAAGTGTAGGCTAACATTTGTTTTAGTATTTACTGTAGAACTTGATGAATGGCTTTTATTTGCTTCAATCCCTGAACTCACCCTGCCTATATTAGGGACAGAATGAATGGGACAGACCTTTGATTCCTATCCCACACAACTCTTGCTCAGCAAAGATGGGAAATAAGCTACTATGAAATTGTTCATTTAAACCAATGTGAATATTATTGTATAAAAATTAGGCTATCAAATAGCATATCAATTACAAATCATTGATTTGATCTAACTCAGAACAACAGCTCAGGACAACTTGATGCACAGAGAGAGAGTATCAAAAGGTAGCCTACCTTAGAAAGGATGAATGCCGAAGGTTTCTGTGGTTATTTCATCTTGGATTCAGTTTTGACAGACCTTTCTGATTCTTTTTTGATCGGTGGACCTTACTGACTAAAGGAATATTCAAGGAATAGATATATATTCAGATTTTATTCTTTACTGTGAAATGAGCTGAACGATTGAATTGTGGAGAATCTAACTGATGTAACTATGTGTTGCATATCCATATTAATGAAAGTTTAAACATTTAAATTTGTATGTGCAATCTAAGGAGTTTAAAACTAGCTCATGCTTGTGACCCGGTGGGCTTTAGAAGGTTTTATACATCCAGAGAACTTGCTTTTATTAGTCAAAATAAGCTTTTATTTGTTTTACCGTAATGGGTTTTGAGTCATTTCAGCAGTACACTGAAAAACATTTCACCATAACATTTCATTATATTAAATGAAATGAAAGAAAGCCAATAACTGAGTAGAAGATTAAAAAACAGATATTTAGAAACCTTACTAACTACATGACCTTGCCCTGCATTCATTGTTGTGCTTCCTCATGTTCGGTCTTTTGTCTTGCAGTAAAATATATCTTATGAACTAGGGTATGCTTTGAAAGTGGTCAGTAGCAATGTTACAGATGCGTTATTTGTATTTGTAAGAAATGCAGACAGCACCATACTTAACACACTGCTGTACTGGCAAATCATTGTGACAGTGTATTTTCATGTGTGAGCCTCAAAGCTTGTAAATGTACCTCGAGCAGGATTTAATGACAGCAGAAAAAGAGGAGATCCACACCATGTGGACAAATCAATAGAGAGGGGACAGTGCTGTGCCAAAGGGTCAAAGGTCAGGTAAAATAAACCCATCACCAATGTCATACGTCCCAAACAGCAGGGTCAGCACTCTCAAGGGATTACCTTAAATCCCCATACAAACCTTTGATACGTTTGCTTTTGTTGCTTCTTAGCCACAATTTTCATCTTCTTATGAAGGCTTTAATGGTATGTTTTCTATTTATACATGAAGGCACCTTTGAAGCATGCTAATGTATGTGGTTGTGGGATGTAAGAACATCAGGTGTGGCAATACGGTTACAGCAATGGGCAGAACGTTGTTTAAGTGTGTGGAGAATACTGTATTGATGCTCCAAGTAACGCTTGGAGTGCCTCTCATTCGTCTCACTGAAAACTTTAAAGTTATAGCAAACATTTGACTCATGCAGTATGCTAGAAGAGATAAGAGATATGGAAGGGGTCTGGAACAGATGCCTGGGTGTGTTTAACTTTCTGCCTGCATCATGGAAACATTTGTCTGTATAGTTTTACCCACCGTGCAGGACTGAATAATGTTATTAAAAAAGGTTGTCACTTCTGAATGCAGTAACTGATTGTGGTATATGATGTGATTAATGTGTGGCAAAATAATGGAATGACATTAAATTAGAAGGGCACTCGGGCAGTGCAGACCTCCACCAAGGCCAATAGTTTAGTCCTCTTTGAAATGCAAATCTGCAAGTGCAATCAATGTATCTGTCTGGATATATTTCCTAAACAATTAGAATTACAATGTCAAAATATCTTTTTTTTCCTAGCTGATGCCTCATCATCTCAGCTGTGCATTTTTTTTTTTACTTTGCATTGGTAGGAAAATCGGATTCAGATCCACTGCAAAATTGAATGGGTTCTCCCTTGGCCCATGCTACACCCTTCCACCAGTGTTGATGAAATTCAGGCCAGTGGTTTCTCAGTAATCTTGTTGACACACAAACAATCAAACAAACAGCACCGTCAACTTAACATCAGTGGCAGAGGTAATTATAGGCTCAGAGACAGGTTCATCAGTGAGATGTTTCTGAGGAGTTGTGTTGAGTTCATTAGCTCAAGAGGGAACCCAGCTGCTTAGAGTTAGATTGCGCCAGCTATCTTGTCAGAACTCAGATTTTATATGATGCAAAGATACTGTTTTAAGGTCAGACAACTCGGACTGTTCCCCAACTCAGCATGGCTGTTGAATGAATTGTGTGAACGTTTGTCAGAATCAATCAACACTTTGCTGATCAGTGCGTTTAGAATTTCAGTGTGGGACTCCATGACAGCTGTGCAAACGGAGGCTAGTCATCTTCGTCTTCTGGTCAAGCATCCCAACCCTATGTTTTTGGATTAGCTGTTGTCTTTAGTTAATGGAAATTTTATATTTTACTGTGGTTACTGTTTTACCTTTTATGCTGCATTATTGTAGGCCTGTGTTTCACTGTGTAGTGTTTGATAATTTTATTATGTTGCAGCTAGGTGAAGGTTCCCATTGAAAAGCAACTCATAAGAGGGTTTCCTTATCTGACCGTCCTTGATAGGCCTTCCTCTCTGGTTCCTACTCCCCTCCTCCCTAAAAGACAGCTGCGTAATACCCTTGACCACCAATGTGTAGCACCCACATGGGTGATGCACGGCAGCCTCACCACACATCAGCTTGATGCAGAGAGGAGGAAAAAAAAAAAAAAAAAAAGCTACGCTGTGGACGGTCGGTGATCGTTCCCTCTGGCTGAATGAAGCACGACGCTCCTGATTTTACACATGATCCATGATGATACAGAAATATAGAAATTAATGACAGAAAGCATACTGTCTATAATAATATAGACCCAGTATAGTCCCATCACAATTTTTTTTTCTCATGTCTTACTACCCCTGGCTCCCTCGTACTTCGCACCCTCTCCTTGCGTCTGGGTCATTCCAGCATACTGAAGCTGTTTCTGCTGGGGTTTCCCAAAGCAGTTTTTCAGGTGTGCTGTCTTAGTCTTAGTGCAATCTTAGGCAGGATGGGCAGGTACATGCGATTTCCACATATTCAGGATGCACTCAAAGAAACAAACCAAGGTTTTTACGCAGTGGCTGCTCTCCCTCCCAACTCACCAGGGCAGAAACCATTAAACCATGCAAAACCCTCATTTAAATACTGCTACCTCCATTGTGTTTGCACCTGTTGTCATCTATGCAATAATTCTTAGCTGATCACCCATAACAGGTCCTACAATTACACTCGCAATATTTTAGAATGCACACGCCCTTTTGTGCGCTTTATTCGGGGTGTTAGTAAATCCAGCCCATAGTGTCTGGTATATTTTGACAAAAGATTACGATTTTCGTACATGATATGACAGCAACAGCAACTGCAGGAATTTAAAATTGGCTAATGTTTAAATGTTTTTTTATTTAAAGTGTTAGATGTGTGAGGGGGTAAGAACCCTTAAAACTTACAAAATAACAATACATGGGACCTACATTTTTCATTTCAGGGAGAAATTTACACCAAATGTGGGGATAACAAATGGATACATTCATTTATTGTTATACTGTATACTGTTTAAATGCCTTGTGAAGGGCAGAAACACCTTAAACATGAACATGAAAACGTCCCTGAATTGTCAGCTTCATTGAAATATTAAGGTTTGGCTTAAGACTAGGCCACGTTGTGATTTCGATAATTTTCGATTAATTGTTCAGCCGTGAATTAAAACCATATATAAACTATTATAGGAACTTGTTTTTTTACCCCATTTGCGCTCACATTTTACACAACTTTTGTGGTTCCAAAGACATAATAGTTAATGCATTATGTGATGTCACGACCAAAATGGCCTGGAGAGACTCTACACCAAGGCTGGACTTGTGCATAAAAAGATGTACAAAAATGCTCTCTTAATATCTAAAACCTCATATTATGCAAATATCCCCAGTACAGGTGAAGGGGATGCTAGAACTCTGCTTTTCATGAGCAGTTAGCCTCTGCTAACATCATGCAGACCAACTTACAATCAACAATTGTCATGAAACTGTCCACATCCACTGCCCTACATGACTTCAGTCTTCCAACTGAAAATCACATATTTGACTCACTTATTACTTAGTCCAACAACTCCGTATGTACCTGGTTCCAATCCCCACCACCCTAGTTATAGCATGCTTGTCTGTCATTTCCTCCATTCGATAACCTCCATTATAAACATCTCTCTGTCCACTGGTACAGTCTCCTCTTCACTGAAAGTTGCCATAATCAGACCTCTGGAAACACCAGGTTTAGAGTGCAATGACCACAACAAAGTACAGGCCTATTTCCAACTTAGCAATTATGTCCAAAGTTCTTGAGACCATCTCAACTACAGATCTACCTTAAGAACAAGATCACCTATGACCTCCTCTGTGCATCTGATTCAGATCTACTCTCCATCCTCATCCTCCTGGACCTCACTGCAGCCTTTGATACAGCATCCCAAAACCATCCATCCATCCATCGTCAACCGCTTATCCTGCGTACAGGGTCGCGGGGTGGCTAGAGCCAATCCCAGCTGACATTGGGCGAAAGGCGGGGTACACCCTGGACAGGTTGCCAGTCCATTGCAGGGTATCCCAAAACCATCTGGTTTATTTAACCTTCACTAAGGAGCATTAAAGTTGAAAGAAATAATGATTTGACATTTATCGAAATCATCTGAGATGGCATTTTTCATCGTGACAACATTTTTGGATATATCACCCACCACATCCTTGTTAACGCTCTGTCACCAGTACGTGGGGATGTAATTACTGAAAGGTCCATTAGTACGTGTTGCGACATCAGGGCTTTATCATAAAAGTGCTGCAAAACGTCTGTGTATGCAAAATACAGTTACTTTCTCAGGCAATAAAGGAGTGCTGTTACTAAAATATTTTTAGTAGTTAATCTACCTATTACTTCCTCAATAAACGGATTAATTGTCAGTCAATGAAAATAAAAATAAAAATTTAGTATTCAAGTTATGTTATAAAACAGAAAAGCAGTAAATATTCACATTCAGGAAAGTGGAATCAGTAAAAAGTTGACTAATCAATTAATCAGCTAGGGCTTCCTGGCATGACCTCTGAGTCCTCCTGCTTTGTTCCCCACTTCACTTTTCACCTGTCCTCTAAATGTCACCACTTAAGCCTGCGGAGCTTTATGGATAAACGCAGAATTAGACCGGGGTCTTGCTATTCATAGTTTTTAGTCACGTGACATACGCGGTGACCTGGAGGGCAAAACAACAGAACAAATAGCGGCTCCCTGTAGAGACGCCACAAAAGCAAATCCATATTTGATTTGGATCACCTCTCAACTTAAGATAAAGAACCAGATAAACACAAACTGCAAGTGTTGGGCATGTCTGCTCCATATAACGTGACAGCATCCACTGCCGCTTTTCTACCATTAAAAACCGCCAGGTCCCTGCCGCCGCTCGACTGCGGTATGTTTACGTTTACCTTGTGGGGAATCCCTCACCTAACACAGCTCAGGCTTGTCTCCTCCTCGATTAGTGCATCCGAAAGCACAACAGCCATCCAGTATTTCCAGCAACTCAAAGTAACAGTGTATCACTTGCTTATTGGTTGGCAGGCAGCGGAAAATAACGTCTTTTTTGCCCTCCAAGGGAGCGCTTTCCATGGAATGTGAATTAGGGCTGGACGATACGGCCAAAATGTTATCACGATAAAAAGTTTCATATCTTTCAATATCGATAATTATCACTATAAGTATCAAATTGTTATTTCTTTAGAGTTTAAAGGCTGATTTTTGCTCTTGAGTGAAAGTTGAAGAAACCTGATGGTTAATTGTGGTTTAAACTTTTCTTTATGGTCAACACTTATTGCCAAACAGTGGATCACTTCACAAATCTGAGGCAGAACATTCAGAACAATTCTGATAAAATCTTTGTCAACAAATATGCACGAGTAAAATTTAAGCTTTTTTCAGTCCTTTTTCCTCAACAAAATAAACATCTTAATAAAAAGTCCCAATTTGTGTATTATTCTAGTGAATAAAATCAAATATTTATTGAATATTTGTTGAACATTTATTATAGTGTAAATTATATTCCGATAATTATTGTTATTGTTTTATTATCCAGCCCTACTTGTGCTATGTGTGTTTACTTCCTCCTTCCTTATGCTAATAGGGGAAGAGATGAAAGCCAGCCTTGCTAAATCCCCCCTCCCCCACCTCTTCCAAACATGTCAGGATGGGCAGCGAGGACATGAGGGTTTAAAGTTTTTGGGTTAAGTGGAAGCAAATCACAGCCCCCCTTCTTGGCTTCATTACTTTAATCACAGAAGAGCACCCCCACACATGAACACGCGCATGATCAAACTGCAGCAGATGCTTTTGTGCTGCTGTGTGTATGTGGGACAGGAGGTGGAAGGGGGGTCATGTTGGGCCGGGACTCAAACAACAGGAGAAACAAAAGTCTAGACGCTAATTATCATCAAAATTAATTGACCCAGTTGTCTGCTGCTCCTCATGGTGATTAATCATGGTCTGTTGGTTTGGACTGTTTTGGACAAACTCATTAAGAAAATGTGGAAAACTAAACCACTGGTCTGTGTTAATTGCTGCTCTTCTTCTTCCCATGTTTGTATTCTGCCTTAACAATGGCAGAAAACCAAATAAGTGTCAATCAGTGGATATGGCTTCAGTCCAGGGAGCTACGTGGGTGGGGATGTGGGGTGCTCGGCTCCCCTGAAAGAGACATCAGCTTCCCAGAAAGCCTCATTTGAGAAATGTAGGGGAACTCTAAAATATCTTAATTTTCAGTGCCACTGGTTTTTCTCAGTATAATATCTGTTTTCCTGTGTATTTAGGCTGCTGACATGAATAAAAGGCTGATATTAAAGCACTCAAAATGCATGTTTCTTCACGCATATCATTTTCCGATAATTTCAGTCTAATTAACACAATGCTGTCTGTTCTTGCTGTGGTCGTCCATGCGTGGGGCTGCATGTGTGTGAAAGATTTAATAGTGCTGCAAGCACCTGCTTCCAGTTTGATGAACCACGTCTGATAAGTAATGCCATATTATGTAGCCATGTGGTGTTTCAATGATATATTTGTAGGTTGGTGACAGGTTGATGCGTAGCCTACTGTGTGATGGTGTACAGATTGTGACGTTACCTCCAGAATGTTTTACTGTGCAGTGAGCATTGGGTATTGTTTTTAGAGTGGCTGTTGACCCAACATTTGAGGCTGTGGGCATGTTGTCGTGGGATGTAACCTCGGTCTGGTCAGTTTAACAAAGTAAACAATTACAACAGTAAAGAATTTTTGTTTCTTTGCTGTCCCAGGCTGTAATATCCTCTATGTGAATTTGAAAGGTATTGATACTATAGTTTTGCATGTAGGTTTGCGCATTCATGGCTGCTCGGGCTTGCGTAGTAGTAAAAAATAGGCCACGGTGTAATTTGTGCACTGCTTCAGCCAAAGGCCTCAGCTATACAAAAGGAGAATTTGCAGACTTGTTTTATTGTTTATTCCATATTTTGATTTGAGGTTATGGATGCAAATGAATGAATACAGAAGAAAGTGTCAACTTCAGCTTGAAGAAAAGTTATTAAAATGTCACACACACATCTGTGTCAAGAGGTTGTGTGGGCATCAAGATGTAATCTAATATGAATATTCTTTTTATTCTCTTTCATTGTTCTTTTCTTTCTCTCTCCAGGTTGTTGTTCTGGCTGGAGAGGACAAGCGCTCGTTGTCAAGCAAGCAGGGGCCGTTGCCATGCACAAGGGGCTTTACTCAGAAGGAATACATCATCGAAATGGACCAAGAGCTGGCAGAGGGACAAGCCGTCTTCAACGGTCAGTACACACACACACACACACACACACACACACCATAAGTTTGGAGAGGGGACAGGTGTTGGGTGGGGGTTGTTTAAGAGTCCTGCTGATATTTGAACCATTATGGGGCTTCAAGGGGACTGACCTTTGTGAGTAGGATTGGACTGACGTACTAAGCCAATACCGTCCCTGTGTTAAGACAAATGTGGTCCAGTCTGTGCCGTCCTGAATACTGGTTTAAATATTGTGATGAAACATGACTGTGATTGGTGTATTGAGCTTCCTCTGATTGTTTTGTGAAACCGCTTTTCTTGGAAGATGTTGGATGGTGGTTTTTATTCTTGGTGAATGAACTACTCCATGCCACAAGAAAATATTGTTATTAAATACTGGTTTAAGCAGCGTCATTACTGCTTTGGAAAAGAACCTGGTGAAGACTGAGATCATTAGAGGGCTGTGTCGTTAAATGCATGTCAGTGTGATTATTGCATGCCCCGCTGCCCTATTGGTTGTTCTCTTTGTCAATGGAAACCAGAGGAAACTGGGGAGCTATGACCATGACACCAAACGCTGTGAAATTGTCACTTCATGTAGTTAGGGCAGAACGATTGAGGGGAAAAAATCTAACTGCGATTTTTCTGCCAGATATTGTGTGATTACGATTTGATTTGCGATTTAAAAAAAAAAAGGAAAGTAAAATATACACTGTGTAATAGATAAAACATGTTATGGAGCATTTCAACATGTGACACCATCAAAACTGTGATGTGGCATGATTTTCAAAATAGAACACCCTGTGCGATCGCATATTAACAATAGACACAGTCAAAAAAGAAACAATTTAACTATGTAGCCTACTTAACAATGGTAGAAGCACAAAAATCAAGGACAACTGAAGAAATCGACAAAATCCGAACAAGTCAGGAAAATCAGTCAGGCAAAACGCTCTTATTCTGAAATTCGTCAACAATGGGGGGCAGGCTAAACGCTGAGCTGCTGAAACTCTTCCAGAGTGAGTTGACACCCTGGGCAGAGGACTGAACAAAACCACGGAGCAGCCGCTGCCTCTGTGGGTTCGGCTGACGGCATTTTCCCACACGTTTTCCTCTAGTTTGGTTTGTTGTTGTAAAATGTACACACCCTGTGCACGCTGTGATTGGTGAGTAGGACCGTAGCAGGAGGCACAGGGCAGTGTGACGTTGTCACACAGAGATGACATCGGAATGAATGTGTAACTGCATGACTGTTTAAAACAGGTCAGATGCTCTGTATAATTAACCTACATTTTTAATCGCCACTTCACGATTAGCTGATCGCTTCCTTTCAAATCGCAATTCCGATTGCGACTTCATCCCTAGTGTGGAAGCATTTTAGATCTGACACCAAAAAGGATGACTGCTGCCTTTTACAAAAAGCAACTGCCTTACAGTTACCATGACAACAAAAATGAAGTCATCCGGTTAGGTCATGACTGCCATAAAGCACATCAATGAAGAAAACCATGTCAATTTTAATCAATAAAATGCTTTAAGACAAACTCTGGATGGAGTACTACCGCATGTGTAAAATCAAGACTATACGATATTTCTTCTTCAGTTCCAAAATATGACTGCAGGCCTTCAAAAACCCATGTAGTCCAACCATAGTCTGCAGAAGCATGTTACCATGGGTCACAAATGCTGTAGTCTACCTGACCAAGCAGGATGTTTCTCTACGCTGTGTGTCAGAGGGGTTGGAGTGATCAGTATCATTTACTGGGCCTTGGGGTATCAGCAGCAGGCTGATCAATACGCAGTGTACACTTGTAGACAGGGTGAGAGAGTGAGTGTGAACAGAGCTGTTTCTCATTGGTCTGCCATGTTTTTTCTCAGCCTCGTGTCTGAATGTGTCTGCACTGGGAGAGATGTGTGTTGATAGTCTATCTGTTGTGTGTTTGCTGGTAGCTGTCTAAATGAGCATGTCACTGTTGAGAGCATTCTGCCTTTGAATATCAGTGAATAGGAAACACAGGCATTGTTTTTGAGTGTGATGGTGTTACTAGATTCGCTGCAGTGCCAAACACAGATAGTTTGGCTTCATTGTTGCTTATTGCTCTGATGAGGGTTGTGTCGTGGGCTTTGGCCCCGTTTGAAGTCCTGGACTTTCCTGCAAATTCAATCAACATCTACCGCTGAGCTGCTCTTCAGTTTAACAGAGGAACTGCATGCACACAAATGTTTTGCTCTAGAGAGTAATAAAGGTCAGAAAGTACAATAAAATCAGTTTTTGTGATTTTATCCTGCAGGAAGGTATAAAACAGCCAAACTGGCTTTATCTAACCACACTGATGTACCCGGCAAAAAGAGTGAGTGTGCTCACATCTTTGTGTGCTTCAGTGGGCTTGTATGGGCTCTGTGAAGTGTAACAAGGCAACAGTGACTGAAGCTGACAGAGCGGCGGAGATGAGAGTGTTTCAATGTGTTTGTCTGTGATTCCCGTGGTGT
Organism: Micropterus salmoides; assembly: GCF_014851395.1. Lineage (NCBI taxonomy): Eukaryota > Metazoa > Chordata > Actinopteri > Centrarchiformes > Centrarchidae > Micropterus > Micropterus salmoides. Next base: position 31,939,549 of record NW_024040374.1, read on the forward strand.
GTGTGTGTTTTTGTAGGTGAAGGGTGTTCAGAAACATGTTGTTTTACAGTGTAACCAAGCGGCAACCTCCAGGTCTGAAAAGTGAAGCCAAAGCGGAGTGCCTTAAACCTGCATTCTTTTTAATGGGCAGAAGGGGGCGACTCAACTGGTTGCAAAAAGAAGTCAGATTGTATAGAAGTCTATGGTAAAATGACCCTACTTCTCAGCTGATTTATTACATCAGTAAAAACTTTCCTAATTAGTTTATGCTCTCAGTTGCTAGTTTCCAGTCTTGTTCAACACAGCATGATGTTCATTCAGTAAACTATAGTCCCATTTAGAGGAAAATAGACCAGAAGGCAAGAAAGAAGCTTTAGGGCGGGGCTACCATGTGATGGACAAGTTGCTTCCTGTCAATCAGGATAGATACAAATTGTATTCAGTGCATTGTGCACATTCAGCCAGCTGTGAACTTGTTTTTGGGTGCTGCTGGTGTTGTTGTCTCAGAGCTTTGACACTTTCAAAAGCAATGTTTCCATCTAATTGACATGAGAATTTTAAGAGTACTTTTGAAATGTCGCAAAAAAAGGATGTCCAAAATATGTGCGTTTCCATCAGCTGGTTTGGAGCGAATAAACCAGGCTACGGCAAGCGTAGTTACGTCAGTAGTTGACGTTACACAATAAACAAGACGTATGGGTTCCAAACCAGAAGCACAACCAGTTGCATGAACCTGGTGACCAGAATTGTAAATATTCTAACTTGGGAAACAGCTGTGTGTTTTTTTATAGTTGCAATGACAGAATAAACTTCAACTTAAACTATTCACAGTCAGATAGCTAATTGGAGTTGGATTGTATTTGCCAGTATTAAGTGATAAACTGAACCAACGGCTGTGAACATGCTACATGTAGCTAAATGTATCAGGAACATTGATTTAGATCAGTGTTTAAATTTGGCTGAAACTTTGCTGGATATTAATGGAAAGCGGTACATTATTAGACAAAGTTCTCTAAACTAACACAATACTGTTTGTTCTTGTGTTTTATATGATATGTTTCCAAATGAAATAGGACTGTCTTTTTCTCTCCATAATCACACAAAGTCAGCGAGGTGTATTGGCAGCAGGATGTAAGGAGTGAGCCGTTCAAAGACCAGCACAGGGTGTCTTTGGTGGGTTACAATCTGATGGCTCTGGGCGCTGTTAATTATTTAATTGGAGCAGAGGAAGACTGAATTATTAATGAGGGGATGGAGGCGAGAGACATAATTAAACAGACAGACAGAGTGTCGGGGGTGAGCTGTGAAGGAAAGGAGGTTAGAGGTGGAGACTTGGTCAGACTGAGAGACAGACAGGAGGAGGAAGTAGCAGTGAAGGTTATATGATACAGTCTTTTGTTTCAGATACTGTCTTCTTTGAGTCCTATCTTGAGTCTATATCAATCTTTTAACAAACAGTTGCCCTGGAAACAGATCAGGTTTTAAAATAGCCTGTCCTGCTCCATCAAAAATTCCTAGAATCTGGACCAGTCTCTATTCTGGAGATCAGCTCGGGACTTTGGATAATTACAAATAATATCAAGAAGTAGGGCTTGGTATGGTGCCGCAATACTTTGATCCCGGCTGACATGTTTGTAGCACCTAGTACAGCTTCAAGTCAAATCAAAGATATAAAAATCCATATTTTCTTAAAGTAAGGTAGTATCAGTACCAAAACCCATGTATCCTATCAGCACTAGTATTGAAAATGTCACATAACGGGGAGCACTACTGTTACAGTGATTAGGTTCCGGTGGGCTTGATTAGCATTAAAGCTAACATTGTCTTGTTAACAAAACTAATCAGCAAACATTCTAATTATTAAATCCTGATAGGAAAGTGCCTAAAAGCAGTCGTGGCTGAGTCACGTTGGTGTGTGTGTGGGACAGAGAACAGGAATGGAAGGTTGATTCAGCTGCTGCAGACCAGCAGTTCAGTCAGTGATCATGTGTGTTCATGTGACTAAGACTACAGAAAAGATGAGTTGTACTTGTGTGTGTTTATTTGAGCTCCAGAGCTTGTTTATGCTGTGTTTGCATGCATGTACAGTGTGTGTGTGTGTGTGTGTGTGTGTGTGTGTGTGTGTGTGTGTGAGAGAGAGTCAGGCTGAGGTCAGTAGCTATCCTGTACTTCCTGTGGAATTCTGCAGACCTGACCTTCTCTGACCTTCCCATCCTTCCTTCCTATTAAGGCAGTGCGTGTCAGTTGGGCTCGTACAGCTGGCTGCTGGTCAGCGCTGTCATACCCAGCCATGGAAACCCCCATCCCGCACAGAGCACATTCATCTGCCCACATCCTCCCTCTAAGTGCCCCTCTCGTTGCCTCTTCCTTTCTTTTCCCGTTTCTTTCCCTTCTCTTGTCATGCAGGGGATTGCCCTACTTTATTCTAGCCTCATATATCACTGTCTCCCCTCGCAGTCACATTTGGGAAAAGGGGATGAGATACAGAATGAGAGCTCTCTCTCTCTGGTTCCCTCTCTCTCTATCTGAATCAGTCCCACTCTTTCTTTCCTCTCAACTGATTCCTGCTCTTGCCATTGTTTTGTCTCTTAGGGGCTTGTTAACATCTTAGCAATAGGATGTCCATTGCTATTGCTCTTCTGAATACAATGCAGTGTTTGTTACTTAAATGTTGTAGTAGAAAGTACTCAATTTGTACCACTGGTATAAATGATGACTTTTATCTTAAGGATGGGTGGATAGATGTCCGTTCTTCAGTCCAACGCTTTGTTCACTACATTAGCTGCACTTTCAAATCAAAATATCTAGCAACTAGCAGTTAGGTGGCTATATAGATAACATATTTTTATGAATGTAGACATTTGTATTGATACAGTAAATGTTCTAGAATTTTAGCTGATTTATAGATAAAATAACCAGATTGGAATATCTGGATTGGATAATACAGTAGATTTACAGCATCAATGTGAAGAAGCACCTGTCTATCAGATATTTAACTCAGTGTCATAAAACTATCCATCTCACTAATTTGTGCCATTGCCTGCAATGGCCTAAAAGATACTACAGGGTTATCAATCTCAGTAGAAATAGTATAAATCTTTAGTACGTTTCTCCATAGTCTTGTATTGTATACTGTCATATTGTCCAAACCTATTGCCAGGCAGGCTGATGGTGAAAGTCATCTGCATTTTTCTGGTGCCCAAAGGTTTAATTCCAGTGTTTTGGTGAGCACTCTGAGGACAAATTCAATTTAGTTCAATTAAATTGTTATAGCATAACCGACAACAGATTGAACATACAGAGCAGGTCTAGACCGTACTCTTTGTGATATTATTAACAGAGACCCAACAATTCCCACCATAAGCAAGCACTTGACGACAGAGGCAAGAGAGAAGAAAAGCAGCCCAACGCAATTTGCACATAGAAAGGGAGTAGTGGTACAGACATCAATGAAAAGGAATAACAGTACTAATAATGATCGCAATATTACTGATAATAATAATAGGACTAATAATAATAATAATAATAATAATAGCAGCGGGTGTCGAGCAGGAACATGGGGGTAGCAGGAAGCCCGCAACCGCAGATCCAGATTCTGCAGATCCAGAGCCAGAAACACCTGCAGAAAGCGACAGGAGGAGAGAGGAGACTAACTTTGGCGTGCACGGAGGATTCATCGTTAACGTGAACAAACTGAGATCTATTTAATAAACAGGTCTTAAATCAGCTTAGAATGGTTCCTTTAATGCCAATTTAATGTTCTTTTTCATGTTATAGGTTGTGATGGTCAATTGTGTCAAAGGCAGCACTAAGATCTAACAAACGAGTACAGAGACAAGTCGTTTTTCTGATGCAATTAGGAGGTCATTTGTAATTTTGACAAGTGCTGTCTCTGTGCTATGATGAACTCTAAATCCTGACTGAAAATCCTCAAATAAACTATTGCTATGTAGAAAGTCACACAGCTGTTGTGTGACTGCTTTCTCAAGGATCTTAGAGAGAAAGGGAAGGTTAGATATAGGACTATAGTTAGCTAAAACCCCTGGATCAAGAGTGGTCTTTTTAAGAATAGGTTTAATTCCAGCTACTTTAAAGGACTGTGGTAAATAGTTTGTTGACATATTTATCATATCTTGTAAAGAAGTGCTGACCGAGAGTAAAACTTCTTCAAGCAGCCTGGTTGAGATGGGGTCTAAGAGGCAAGCTGATGGCTTGGATGAAGAAATCATTGAAATTATTTGGAAAAGAACGATGGGAGAAAAGCAGTCTAAATATATATAGGTTACATATCAGGTTATACAACTTTTTCTATGGTTCCTGAGTTTAAGATAAATCAGTACCAGTTGAGGGCAGGAGGTGATTCGTTTTGTCTCTAAAAATTTGAATTTTATCATTAAAGAAGCTCATGTAGTCGTTACTACTGAGTTCTAGGGATGCATGGCTCAATAGAGCTGTGACTCTCTGTCAGCCTGGCTACAGTGCTGAAAAGAAGTTGTTCTTATTTTCCTCTATTAATCATTAGTAAAAGGCTGCCCTGGCGTTACTGAGGACCTTTCTATATGTTTTAAGACTACCATGACAGATAATATGAGATTCTTCTGCTTTGGTGGAACACCATTTGTAACCCTGTTACAGTATATAAAATTCAGCATCATGTCACCTTAAATGTACCAGCCAACACTCTCCTATAAAATAATAATACAGATACAGAATACAGAATTTGCTTAGCCAAATACTGTACATTAAAGAGAAAGTTGTCTGAATAATCTTTATGCACAGCGGTTTTGACATTGTTATACTGCAGAGATAGTAGGTAGTCGGTCGGGAACATCATAAGTTTGACACTAAAACACTAGACTAGCATTTCCCAAAGCTCTGCTGGCAGCACAGCTGATTTAAATGATCAGCTTGTTATCCAGCAGCTTCAGGAGTTCAAAACGAGTTGATCATTTGAATCAGCTGTGTTGGAGTAATTTATTCAAACAATGCGCAGCATTATATTTAAAGGCCATTTTCCTGAGCTCAGAATGAGCCAGAGGAATCTCTAAGACTAACCAATCTTTGGAGCGTGTCTGATAACCGTTGACTTTCCAATTTATTTTAGCAGTTAGATAGCTGGCAATTTTATGCATTATAGCCTTATAGATGAATAATAACCAGTGCCTGGTTCTCCAGGCAACCAAAGAATCCCACCCCACTAGCGAGTACAGTAGACAAAACTGTGTGATGAAATAGGCATCCGTAATAAACCGCAAAGCAGCATGATAAACTGCATCAGGAGGTCTCAGCACTGCAGTTGAAGCATACAGTATATCACCATAGTTAAATAGTAACATAAAAGGAGCTTCTACAATGTTAATTCTATGTTGATAAGACAGACATGATTTATTTCTTCAGAAGAAACAATTTTTTACTCAGCTTCCTCACCAAGACAGTAAGATGTGTGGCCCAACCCTAGTGTTATAACAACTACATCTGTTAATACCTCAGCTCTGTCACTCTTTCTGAAAGCACTGGTATTGGACGCCCTGAAATAAGAGGTTTTTGTAAAAATAAAAATTTTGAAGAAGAGCAAGTGCTTGAGAATGGGATGGGGCAGTAGCATAAATGACTGTGTCATCAGCATAGAAATGATATTTACAGTTCCTCACAGTGTTACAGACATAATTTATATAGAGAGTGAACAACAAGGGACCTAATATTGAACCTTGAGGAACCCCCTTTTGCACCACAGCTTTATTGTCACTTACTCTATTCTTAGTTACACTATAAGTAGCCTCAGAGTTTCTTTCAAATCAAGAGCCATCTACAATAAAATGCAGATTGAATGCTTGCAAAATTTCTTTTTTATCAGTGACTGGCCCTGTATCCAATACTATTTCTTTTTTCCAGAATTTTGCCGGATTGCTATAACATTCTGATAAGGTATACAAAGTATGCTAATTTCGCCTTTGGTAGAATAATGCACAGATTTCTCAGTTGCATAAAAGACTGCCAGTCAGAAATTAGTGTTGATTTCCTACCTTTCATACATGCTAAATTTATTTTACACAGATATATACACCTATCAGCCATATTCTGACCACTGACAGGTGAAGTGAATAACACTGGTTATCTCATTATGATGGCACCTGTCAGTGGGTCGGATATATATATATATATATATATATATATATATATATATATATATATATATATATATATATATATATATATATATATATATATATGAGGCAGCAGGTGAACATTCTGTCATTATAGCTGATGTGTTAGAAGCAGGAAAGGAGCAACTTTGACAAGGGCCAAATTGAGATAGCTATACAACTGGGTCAGAGCATCTCCAAACCGGTCTGCAGGTCAGTACATATCAAAAGTAGTCCAAGGAAGTAAAAGCTGTGAACCAGCGACAGGGTCATGGGGCAAGGCTCACTGATGCCTTTGGGGAGCGAAGGCTTTTGCTTTTGCATTTCAAAACAAAATTACTCAATCTACACATGCTTTAAAATTGTGAATTTGGCTGCTGAACTTTTTAACTAAATTCCTGAGGATTGAAGAGTGATGACCCTGACCCCTGTGGTGGGTAATGTCACAAAAGGCCTACTCATAAAATGCACCGACCTCAGCAATACGGAATCTCACTCCAAACTAAATTGAAAAGTTGGCAGCCCTGCTGAAAGTTAACATTGCATGGCTTTCTTTAATAAAAACTCTAAATGTCAAAGCTTGTAAATGAGGAAGAGTATTTCTCTCTCTCCTCAGTGAATATCTCTTCTCTGTGATGTCCGAGCTGAAGCACTGGAAAGGTCGTAATTACAGACTAGCAGCCAAGAATTACTGACATCCCAATGTGAAGGGAAGACGGCTACACTTGATCTTGTTTTATGCTCATCACTTCACTGTTTTAATTCCTTTGTATGTGACTGGGTTGGGACATTGATATCACAGCTAAAATGTGAAGACTCATAAGCACCCAGTGAACAACCTCTGCTCTCAAAGCATGAAGTCCAGGTCTGAGTGAGTGAGACGTCTCCCATCTGATTTCCCTGGCTGGAGTCAAGTTACGGTCAGTGATGCAGGATGTGTACGTGGTGGAGCTGGAGGAGCGTTTGCATACGTGTGTGTGTGTGTGTGTGTGTGTGTGTGTGTGTGTGTGTGTTTGTGGTGGAGTAGGAGGAGTGTTAGCACTGTTGCCATGCAACCATTAAGCTAATTTTAAAGTTGTTCTGTGCATAATGTTTTAACATCAGTATGCCACTGTTCCAGTTACCATGAACAAATGAGACCATAGTAGAGATGTCCAAATTAGCCTAACCTCATAAACTACATTAGTTCTGCCCACTTGAAGTGGTAATTTTGCCATATGCCTTTTAGTCCTGTCTGCCTTTACAGAACCCTGCGTTGGTGCTGTGAGGGAGTGTTCAGACTTAATGGCTGAGTTGACAGTAAGGATAGGGATATTTTATTGTCATTCCAGAACATGTTATACATGAAGGGAAACTAAATAATGTGTTCAAGTGCCGGTGCAGGTGAATAGGAGCTGCTATCATTCCAGAGTATGGAGACAAGAAAAAGAAGAAGAAGACCTTGAGATCTGTCAGAGGCTCAGGCTAAACTGCCACCAAACACAAACATACTCCACACACACAGTCCGTGCACACGTTACTAGCTACTTTACTACTACAACTAACAGCTGTACTGTTTGTGCGCTCGCTATTAGGGGCGAGTAAACACAGACTGCCAAAAATGGCCAGCAGTCAAATTTGAGTGAATTTTGCAAGGTGAACATTTGCACCATTAAGCCATTAAGCACTATCCCAAGTGGTAGAAAGCAATTCAGATCATTTCCTGCCTGGCTGTCGTAATGCAGAAGAATTGGTTTACCTCTTCCAACCACTTATATTAAATGTAGTTGATTATTTTTCTTCACATTGGCACATTGCTATTTTAAAACTAGCTTAAATGCTTACATAAAATATTTCAGCACAGAATTTGTAAAGTCTTAATCACTGCTGATCAGTATCGATATTACTCGATAGTAGTATCGCTCAGAGCTGCACTAATGAATGTTTCTGACTATGTTATGTCAAACTCTGCAGTGGCCTCAGCTTTACAGAGTTGTGGATCCTCTTGTAGTTCTGTGTTTGGGTTTTGTGGACTGCTCACCTCTGATAAACCCACTGTACACTAACTGCCCAGCACCAGACAAAGTTAACACAGCTGGTGAGGAAAATGGAGCCTTTAGCAGCTAAAGAGATAGATATTTCCCTCAGAAGTTGGTGGAGACCAAACCAGAGCCAAAAGGAGGGATTATAATATAATATACTTCACACAAACATGACTGAATGAATGTCATTCTGTGTCTGCTGGATCGTCGTCGTTTTTTTAGCTCGTTCCACTTCTTCATATGTTGTTAAACCACAGTGAAGACTTGTGGAGACTTGGAGTCCTGCACATGGGACATTTCTGTCACATTTCTGACAGTCCATAGCTACTCTTTAACTTTTCTTCCCATGAGACTCAACCATTCCTCCTTGACAAATGTCATGTATTAACAGATTTCCTCAAAGATAATTGCATTTTTTTTCTCTGGTTGTAAACACGTTTCGCTGATGTTGAGGAAACCAGATCAGTTTTTTCACTCTGCTTTTGTAATTCTATTCACTTTAACTCATATAAAAATACTCTAAAGCCAGCTAGAGACAGTTATGGACCACAGGCTAACCGCACAGTGTAGACAGAATGAGGCCCACTTCTACAGAACTTTCTTTGTGTGTGTTATGTACTGTATTTGTGTGTGCGGGGATCTGGTTCTCATTATAACGTCTACACGATGAACTGACAAAACCCAGGCAGTGCCACTCTCAGCTCCACAGATATGGCTGGAATGTGTGGATGTGTGTGTAAGTGTGTACTCCCACGGGTGCTCCTCCAGTTGTGGTTGTTCATGTTCCACTAAATCCTGTCCTCCCATTTGTCTTTCTGTGCTTCCCTCCCATCTCCCTCTCCATCTCTGTCTCTCAGCCAGTTTCAGTTAAATGAATGATGGCTGCATGCCTGACCTCACATCTGACTAATGGTGTGTGTGGGTGTGTGTTTTTTTGTTTTACTATGTTTCTGGGGTCCAAAACCCAGGATTTACTATACATGCGGGGTCCCACCAGCTGTGTGGGGATCAAAATGCTGGACCCCACAAGTTTAAAGGACTGTCTGAGGATTAAGGCTTGATTTTAGGGTTCAGGTTGGAATTAAGTTAAGGTTAGGGTACGGGTTAAGGTTAGGCATGTAGTTAAGGTTAGGGTAAGAGGCTAGGGAATGCATTATGTTCCCACAAACATAGTAAGACAAAGTGTGTTTATCCCAAAAAAATGTATGGATGATTTTCTTTCACTATGAACCCCTAAGAGTATGCAGAGAGTCATAAACAGCTTTTCTGTGAAGAAGAATGTAACCTCAGAAATAACCACAATAAACGGAACGAGGAGTCTATGTTCTGCAGGTAAACTCACAGCAGAGTGACGTTTCATCTACCGAGTTCATTCTTCTCACCTCAGACAGTGTCGTACTTAAACAATGGCCAAAAAAAAAAGTAATGTCCTGAAAGTTCCTTCTTGTTCTTGGAAATGGTAGTCCAAAAAATGCTTCAATTCCCACGTTGTGACACATCCAACAATGTCCTGAGCAAGACACTTAACCCCTAGTTGCTCCAGAGGCGCGCAACCTCTGAAATATATAGCAATTGGAAGTCGCTTTGGATAAAAGCGTCAGCTAAATGAATAGACGTAAATGTTGGGGGCGACTGTGGCTCAGGAGGAGAGCAGGTTGCCTGTTCTGCCATCACTGTTTGTAGTTCTGCTAAGTTGTATCCCGACACCTGACATTCCAGCTGATGCCCTGCAGTAATTATCACACCCAGGTTTCCCTGGCTAGGTTGCTAGTGAAAGAGCTTAGGCAGAGATGTCTTCTTATGTTATGTATTAGTCTGTAGCTAACAGAACACACGGCTCTTCCTCCAGACTGTAGCTGCTCTGACAGCAAACTTCACAGAATGAACAATTTGACTCATTTTTCCTAAAATGTTTCACACTGCAACGATGTACATGTCACTAAAATCTGCAGATTGGTCCTGTTGTGTTTACATTTTTGCCAGCAGGTAATGAGATCTGCACTGGTTCTTTGTTTGTTGTCCTGTAATATTTTCATTGTGTCTGCCTTTTAGAGCCGATACTGTGACCACATTAATTTATTAGGTAGTTGACAGAAAAGGAATCTTTTGGTAACCGCTTTTCGTTCAAGTCATTTTTCAAGCAAAAATGCTCAACTGTCTCTGGTTCCAGCTTCTTAAATATGAGCAGTGTCTGATCTTCCCTGCTCTGGGTTCAAAAACAAACATTTTGATCGCCTCAGGCTCTGAGAACATAGTGATGGGCATTTTTCATTGTTTCTGACGCTTTATATACCTACTGCCTTTCTTTACTGCAGCACCCTGTCATGTTATTAACTAAAACTGTCAGCCGCTGTGGATTTATTCTAAACGCTCTGCGCTGTAGCTTCTGTTGACGCGCTCACGCTCACACACTGTTCCATCCTGTTAAGGGTTTTTGACAGCAGGTGTACCTGTAGCAAACAAACACTGCAGACAGATCAGGCTTCCAAAACGTCTGGATTGGGCGTGATTCAGATCCTGGGAATTAGCTTGGGACATAGCTAGTCTGGTAGTGGATCTGGATCGTAATAATTACAGAAACAATTTCAAACAATTCGGCTTTGTAATAAACCGTGGTACCAGTGGAAATTAAATAAGGCTACAGCTAGCAATTAACTTCATTATCTACTCATTATTGTCCCCTTATATGTATTGTTTAGTCCATAAAATGTCAGAGATTAATAACATGTCCATCACAAGATGTCTTCAAATGTCTGTCAAATTTGTCAGACCAACAGTGTAAAAACCCAAAGATCCCATGGTGTACTGTGTACTGTAATGTATTGTGCTCCCGAGAGAACTTGTGTGTGTGTGTGTGTGTGTGTGTGTGTGTGTGTCTGTCTATCTAATAGTGGGGTAATATAATCAGGAGGGCATGTCACATTCAATTAGGGCTCTGCTGCTATCATCCTAGTCATTGTCCTGCCCTAGACACCAAAAACACATCAGCATGCACACACACACACACACATAGCTGTACAGTATACAATGGATATGATTATATGGTATGCACAATGATGAAGAAAGTGTTAGTGGGACAAATCCACCTCCTTCGAGATCTGGATACAGGAAATGATATTTGAAGAGACACTGCACGGGTGGTTTGAAAAATGAGTTGGCATGGACACTGTAAAAGAAGTGACACCATGTCATACATGTTAAAGACTACAAATTGTACCAAGAAGAAGAAATCTCATCATGCACTGAGACTCTGCCCCAAAATGGAAGTGGACTTTGAGATTCAGGTTATTAGTGACAAAACAATCTCAACTCCTGTAAGGCCCACTTGGGTTGAGATTGGTTCTGGAGCTCATTATTTGACTCAACAAAAGTATATGTAATGTTGAAACATTGCTAAAAAATTTACCGAATAATCTTTTATAATGAAATATATTCATTATGCTTTCTACTACTGTATTTTCTACCTCTTGAAGTACTTTAAACTTTGTTTGATACTGATACTTGATCTTTGAGGCAGATAGTGTGTTGATATCTTTCATTTAAAAAAATCTGCTTTTATAACATAAATCATTATTTTTGGTAAGGATCCTTTAAATTTGGTTTGGTTAAACATTTTAGAGTGTATCACTAGACTCTTTAGTGATCTCTGGCGGACACTATTTTTAAATGACCTCGTCATATCTGTCACATTTCTCTGAGGGCATTTACTGTTACACAGTGGCCAACATCTACGCCCAAACCATTTATCTGTGATGAAACCCTCCATTTACCTCCAGTTATCCTGCAGGTGGCTTCAAAAGAAAAACCTTTGCATGAACTGAGAACTTCATATTTCCACATAGCAGTCCACAACTATAAACATCATTAATTCTTTCTTTAATCTGGGACGACAGCTAACCCCGGCGGTCCACCAAAACACATTCCCAGCCAGTCCAGGCTGTTTCTGTGTGTGTGTGTGTGTTTGTTTGATTCACACCACATAATCATGTGGCTTTCCCTTCATTACATTTCTCCAGTTTTTCTCCTTTAACCCTTTCATGAGCTTTGCGAGAGCTTCATGCTGAGTTACAGCAGTATTTCTGTGTGCAAGCTGCCGGCGTGTGTTACCAACATTCAGCATCTTTGGATTTGACGTAAACAAGGAAGTATTCTGTGTTTCCAGAGTGGATCCACAGGACAGACAAAGACATCTAAAATGTCAGAATAAACTTAAAAGATTTACCTAAGTTGGGTATTTGAAGGCCAGTACTGCTATGTGTTCAGATCTTCGAGTTGGCAGGATGTGGACATGCTGGTTGTTTGAGGTTCAGGTAAATCAGCTGCCCAAAAACACTGCTTTTTAAAGTACTTGTACTTTGGTTTTAGAGCTTCGGTCACATGAAATTAAGGTTACATGATGACACCATGTACTGCCATTGAAGGCAGGTCCTGGCATGTGTCATTTCAGGGTCTGCCGTAACCCCCTCCCTCCTCACATCCTAAAGTACCAAACCAGGGGGACAACCAGGACACATGTCTTCTTTTGTAGACGTTGTGGGAAAATCCTGCTCTCACCTCCACCATGTTGGACGACATGACACCTGCCCTGTATGTTGTAAAATCAGTGTCTTGTCAATCATAATTTTGCTATTTCAGGTCCGCTGCTTCTACCAACCCAAAGAGAACAATAGGGATATCTAATCCACCCAAAAGCTGATGCAAACACGTTGCTTTGACATGTGATTCTTGCTGGTGGAGGTTTTAATGCAAAGTATCAGACACCCAAATATTTTGTCCCAATGTCCAGAGCAGCAGGGAGTGGTCCCATCTCTGGGGGAAGGCTTGGCTCAGGGAGGATTATGGGATTGTGCATTAGGAGGAGGAGGGGGAGGGGATGGTGGTGGTGGTGGTGGTGGTGGTGGGGGGGGTTGTTGATTTTAAGATGATGCTATTTCAAAGCCAGCATTCATTACATCCATAATCCAGCTGTGTGGTATATGGCTGGAAAAAGCCCTTACCCACATTGTTTGTGTGAAGATAGTGTGTGTGTGTGTTTGTTTGTGTGGACAGGGAGACAGCTGTCCTACGAGGATTAGCTGTGTGTGTCTGTGTCTGCATGTCCTGTCATTCAGAGTTTAGCCCACGTCTCACAGACAGACAAACAAACGCAATCCTGGCCTCCAGGTTTCAGACATACTTCTTTACGTGCACTCACTCAAACGTTTACCGTAAACCTTCAGTCGTGCAGTCCTGAGCGTGGCTAGAAAGTGTGACTCACAACCTGTCTCTAGAGCAAGACTGTAAACTTAGAAATAGCTTCCAATGAAAAGATGAAGACAGTGTTTGTGCGGCAGTGCAGTGAGCTGGGGAGCTCTTAAACGCATGTTTCAGTGATGTTAGAAGGCGTTACAGACGAGCTTGACTCTTCTCTCGTCCGAGGCTATATTCATAGCTTACTCACAGTCTTCCTGCACTCTGTTATGTCTTCTTGGACAATTTGATGGGCTCAGTAATACTTGCCACAATGCATACTTGTGTAAATGTGTTTTCTTTAGATTCCTAAACTGCTGGGCAGATAGGAAGCGCTGGTGAATGCTGCCAGCACCTGGGCTGCTTTCTTCTGTTGCGTGTTTCTGCTGACACTTTAATGCAGTGGTTTTAACCTGTTTGGCTTGTGACCTGTTTTTAAAGGAAGCTGCTGCTGCTCATCACAGGTTGTGTATGTCTACCAGCTGTAAACACTCAGCCGAAGAATAACCTGTTACTGAGTTACTGATTACTTCAATCATTTAAAGGCCTGAGGAAGTAAACTGTTTAAATAGATTCCTTTCTGCTCTCAGATTGATCCATGACATTTATCTTGTGGCCTGGAATTTAATCATTTTAGGGGCAGGGCCACTTGACCTTTGGTGTCGTCAATCTTATGAGGGCACAAAGGCTAACTGCCAGGGCAGCAAGGCCATCAGATAAAACAATGATTTTAAGAAATTATGAATAATGATGATAAATTTAAGTTGAGGGTTAGGGATGATTTTAGTTTTATAATTTTTTCCTAACTTGTTAAAATACTAACTTTTCAATAATTCACGGATAACAATGAGTCCGTGGCACGTCGAACTTTTGTAATGGTAAAAAAAATACAATTGCGATTATTAGTGGGAATGATAATATTTGCTTCACACATGTTTATAAAAACACGATTAAAATCATGATGATGCGACACTTGTTGGGGTCTGTACCAAACAAGCTGTTTTCTTACATCTGGAGAACAGGATCTGCTGGCCAGCATCTCTGCAGCACTGCAACACTTCATTACGCTGCTGTTTGTCACATATTTCCAAAATCAGCTGAGCAGTTCAGCCAGGGCTTTAAGGCAACTGTGGCCCACAGAGCAGATAGGGTTAGCATAAGGCCAAACTGAGGGGAAGTTCCTGCCCTGGACCCCTCCCTAGGACATGACCCTCAGGCTGGAGACCAGGGGGCTATGTGAAGACTGTGAGGTTATTATAATTCACTGGAGTAGTATGTATATTTAAAAAAAAACCCTATATATATATATATATATATATATATATATATATATATATATATATATATATCACATCCACACCATGTGGATTTTTTCATCCATAAATAAAACTCACCTAAAATCAAAAAGAGGCCTTCTAATAGAACTGGCTCGATACACATATTGTTTTTTGCTGTTTGTGAGCGCATGAGACTGAAAGCATGCGTCTCACACCAAAGAGTCTGACCCAGCAGTAATACTGGCTGTTTGCTAAATGGATTGTTGGCTGGTCAGCTCATTAACAGTTTGTTGAGGAAGACTGAGCCCAGTCTTCTTGAGCTCCAAATCAAGAGATTTTGAGTTGATATTAGAACTGAAGACAGTGTGCCACAGTAACCTACATTTGGAAATTAATCTGCTTTTCAGTTCACTTTGATTTAAGCCATGTCAGATCAGAAGAATATTCTGTACAAAGATGACCAGTAAGTGAAGTATGTAAGTAAGTAAAAGGCCTGCTGTAGTAATCTGGGATAGAGTACTTCAAATTTTCTTTAGATGAGTGCTAAAGTTGAGGGGTTTTTTCTACCACAAGTAACCTGTGGTTTGATACTTACCAGTAAATAAGAAAAGCCTTTTTCATGTATTTGAGCTCATTATTTTCAGCCTGCAAACACTGCTCTCTCTTCAACCTCGTTTCCAGCAGCAGCAGGCAGCTGTTCAGTGGAAAACCTCTGACCGTTTAGCCGTACAAATGAACAGCCCAGTATCCCTAGGAAAAGTGTTGGACATTTTGCACCTAACGATTTAGGTCTAACTCTACATGCCGATGCACAGCCGGTGTGCCCTTCATGCAGCGAGGCGGAAAGTATGGGTGCAGAGGTCAGGGTGGTGGCTGGACATGCACCGAAGAGTCTGACTTTGCAGAAGGGAGTTAGGGCCCGTGTCCACCAAAGCGTGGAGGGGGGGGGGGGGCTACAGGAGCTGGCCGAGTAAAATGGAAAGGATTTGAGGACATCTACAGGCTGAAGTGTGTAGAGTTTTAATACTGTAATATTACTTTTCCCAGTAAAGAGTAATGTAACGGATTACTATTTCCTAAACAGTTACTAATCAAAGTAGCGCTGCTACTGAACGCACCATCCCTGACGTAAATGCGCAACCGCGCTGCAGCTCAGCGGCACCGGACCTTATGTTGTTCAAGTCAGCTGTTAGCCAAGAAGCTATAGGAAGACAGTAGAACAGAGAGAGAGGTATTTTAGACAGCTGTAAGTTACATTATCGCCATTATTGTGTCACAGTCTAAGTTGCAAAGAACATTGTCGTCCGTTGTAAACTTTGTGCGACCAGCAAAAAGTTTTCAACCGCGAACAGTTCTACATCTTTACTTAACTAAAACATCAGCTAAAGTAGCGCAGCAACGTGAAACTCGGGAAAACTCCGGCGGCTGCTGCCACTGATGCTTGGACTCGTTGGGAGAGAGTGGCGTTATATCACCCAGTAATAAGTAGAGTAGCTAATATTACTTTTTTAAGGAGTATATGCTAAGTAACTCGTAAGTAGCTATTTTATTTCTGAGTAACTTTTCCAACACTGAGTTGACAATAAGGACCGGATAAATTGGGTCTGTTTTAATTATTGCTTGTTATATGCTATCTCTAATGTTTACTATGACGTTGTTGTTGATTGATCAGTCATGTAACCTATATAGGCTACAGTTTTCTGTATGAATGGTTGCTTTTTATGTCGTCCTTATGTTAAAGGTTTTGGCATGTTATAAATTAATTTCTTGTGAATGGTTGTGACAGGGTTTATATGAGGCCTTTTCATGAGGCTTTAATCCGCACGCTTTGCTCTCCTCATCAACAGGCAGGCAAACAAGCCCCTAACCATGGCAACAGCCTCTGTGTAGTTGCCGCAATCCCATAAAACTGTCGCGGCCATTCTCACGCACACGCCTGCTGCCAGAGTTGAAATGTCAAACTTTTTCCTACAGTTTATCAACAGAGAGAGACTGATCTGCTGTTTGATCTGAGTTTCCTGAATAATATAACTGTATCTTTAGGCCACCAGGTCTTAAACAGGCGACAACCTTTGCTGCTGTCTCTTATTCATTAAAAATAATCTATTATTCTACTATTATTCTTATTCTACTGAACTAATTTGAAAGTTAGTACTTATAATATTTAGTTATAGACTCAGTTATTTCATGTTGCACATTTAGCTGTGAAGTTGGTAAAAAATGAATACAAAATAATAATTATTGTAGAGAGGTTGCGATGGTGGTGATGGTGAGGGGGGTCTCAGTATATTTTCCTGCTTTTTTGCCCTTTGCCAATCACATGCCTGAATATGTCATTTTGTGTGCTTCAATTACGGATCACAGCTCTCTGTGAGCCCGTTCCGCTCTGTGCAGGCTACATATGGAGCATTTCAGAATAAGAGTCTTTTGCCTGCTGATTTTGTTGACTTGTTCAGAGTGTGCCGATTTGATCAGTTGTCCTTATTTTTTGTACTTTTACCATGATAAGTTAGGCCAGGGGCGTAAGAGCGACTTTGAACCTGGGGGGGACGCAGAAGGGCTATGATTTTTTTTTTTTTAATAAAGCACTTAAATGCTCATTTCTAATGACTTTTGAGAACAGAATGTATTTAATAGTGTGGCTGAAAGAGGGTATTTGCAGTGACAGAAGATGGAGAATAGACTGGAGAGGGAAGATTATGAAAACTCAGGTGCAGTTTAATATAACTTGAACAAAACCGACTACATACAATAAAAACCATGGAACAGCTGCTAGTTAATGTAGCTAGCTACAGTACAATTGTATTTAGTTATCCTAATGTTTCCTGTGTCTCACTTGGCCCTGACTCTCCCTGCAACAAATATTTGTGAACACAGAACTGTCTTGTGAATATTAGAATATACAGTATGTCTAGTAGATATCCATACAACTTACAAGCTCATCCTCCTTACTTTTTTCTACTCCTACTCCTGTGACCTCTGACCTCTTCCTCTTAAAATACTTTAGGATGCTCATCTCAGTGTGACAATTTTGACTACTTTTAAATTGTTTATGGACACGTAGCAGAGACACATACACACCTCAGGACACATTGTTTTAAGGCCAAGGACAGGGGCAAACAAATGGCCCAGGAGTTTCTCTCTCTCTCTCTGCATCTCAAAAACGACTGTTTGGTGAATTAATAACAACTGGTAGCTGCTGAGTGAAAGCAAAGATAAGTTTCACCTGCAACATTCTGTTTATGGACCGTCAGACATCACTAAAACAAATAGTAGCCTAACTGATGAGAAAGAAACCGGCTAATGTCTATCAAAATACATTGGGATACTAAGACAACAGGATACTGTTAATATATCAGAATCGATCCAGGGATCATCTGACTTACATGTTACAGTGTCTGTGTTTGCTCTGCAGAGAGTAAATACGCTTTAAATGCGCCGTTACTGGAAAGTGAAAGTATTTATTTACCGGCTTGTTAAAGAGCGACGCAGGCAGCTTTCCTACACGGCCAGCAGTGCCATGGTGTGCGCTCACTGATTTCAGTTGTATTAGTGGGACAATAAAGCCTTAAAAATGAAAAGACACTTGCCTGATTTTCTAAATGTTTGCATCTGCCCAGCTCTGTGACTGTGACAAGCGTCCGACAGCAGGGCTCTTCTGCGTAACTGCACGCACACAGCCTGATGACAGCTCGTTTCGGTTAATGAAGCCTGATGCGTATTAAAGACTGGTTGAATTATGAAGGTGTCAATCGAAAATGAAGCGCAGTTAAAAGTAGATTACTGGCCTAAAGAAAATGCTAGAGTAAAGAGTAAAAGTACAGTTTTAAAAAAGGAACGTGAAAATGTGCCAATGACTTTGTTTATTTAATTTATTCATTTTGCAAATTTGCGTTACTTGTAGACTAATATTCCCTATCAAATAATGCTCCCACCACAGAATCATTTTCTATTGCACCACTACTCACTCCATGTGTACTGTACAGAGATATGGGAAGCATGCTGAAATATTATATTATGCCATCTTTAAGATATCAGGGGTAGCGTATTCTGGTAGACTAATAATGATTTTTTTTTTATGTTACTGACGATCAGCCACTTTCTCAACGGCATACCCCAACAGCAAGGTTGCACAGATTGATGGGCGTGGAAACAGACCACGCTTGTGGGTCATCCGCATGCGCAGAACCCCTAAGTAGCACATCTTGATAGGCTATGAGCCAACTCCGAAATCGCCTGAAAAAAGTGAAGGGGACAAACGTCGATTTTGAAATGTGCGGGGGACATATGAGTTAGGCTACGCAGTTTAATGTTTCTTTTTTGTCTGTTTTAACTGTGTTGATAGTTGATATATGATCGGGAGTCTCCACAGGGTGTTTTTTTTGGAAAACTTACCGGATTCTCTATGCCGTTCTGTGTCTGACTTCCTGCCCGGTTCATCTGCTCTGTGGCTACTTGATGCTGCTTCCGTCAAAAATAGACTGACAGTGAATATTGAACTTAAGCTAAACTTAAAAAAAATACATAAATCGCAAATCGTAATTGGAATATCTTGCAGAAAAATCGCAATTACATTTCCCCCCCCAAATTGTTTAGCCCTAGCAGATACTGTAGAAAGTGAGAATTAAAAAAAAAACTTTGGTATTGAATGTAAAGAAAGTTTTTGCTTTTTACTTCTTGCCTGGTGAAATGGGGTTGAAATGAATGCTGATTTTGTGCTAACACATTCCCATTTACAGTTTTATGGGTGATAATATGTCACCTTACTGATTACTGAATGCAATGTTGTGTTCACACCATGGACAAATCAGTCAACGCAGCTTTAGTGACTGGATATGTTAAATAAATGTTGCTCAGCCATGACTGTGAGTCCACTGTTAGAAAGCCTTGTGCACAAGTGTAATTACAAGGTTTTTGTTTATCTATAACTCCTGAGCTAAACGTGACACTTAATCATGAAATGGATTTCAGGACATATCGCCCATCCTTATCATGGACTGCTTAAAAGAACTCAGGCCCTCAGGTACCTAGACTCCTCCAGGGTCATGCTCAGTGCATGAACACACAGCCATCACACTGTTCACATCACGTAACCTGATACCAGACTTCCTAAAGATCTCCCGTTTCCACCTCAAAGATTTCCCCGAAGCATTTTCCTCAGGGATATCTTTGGTGTGCGCTGCGGCGTGCCTGTAGCCCCGAGCAAAATGGAGTGGAGGAGAATATGCGTGTGCACTTGTGACAGCTCTAAATGCCTGTTCCTGAGCTGGATAAAAGGTTTATTTCACATGAAAGTCCTTTTAGTCCACAGATTGGCACTCTTTATCCAGGGCCATGTCGAAATTCAGGTGGTGGTTGTGGAGGATTTTTGGGTGGGGGGGGCGGGGGGATGTGAATGGCTTCATTAACACGGAGGAGATGGGTTCATTAACACCCAGCAGCCCTGCCGAAAAGGAGAGCCCCACTGCTAGACTAGGGAGGAACAAGGCGTGCTACATGTGTGTATGTGTGTGCTTGTTGGCAGGTGCAGGAGGTGATAATTGGTAGTAGTCTCACGTTAGCCCGGGCACAGATCTAAAAGTGGAGATCTTCACTGTCTCATTGGCTTTGAGATCCCAGATTCCCCCATGGCTGTCTGTGTGTGTCTTTGTCTCTCCTCTTTTTTCTCCCCGTCTCTCTTATGCTCTCCTGTGTCCAACCCTTTTTTTCTTTGAAGGGGACAGGCAGACGTGCATTCTGAATTTTAACTGGCACTGGGCTGGAGGTATAAATAAAAGCAGAAAGCAGAAATGGATTGCTTGCTGGTGTACATTATGGGCCAGATTTACAAAAGGTTTGCCTGAGTAAAAACGTGTGCAAACTTGATATCACCAACAAATTAGCATGTAAGCTATCGGTGCACGCAGAATGACGTCTTTCAAAAGTGCAAGATAGCACCTGTTGTTCATTTACTACTTTTGCCTTAATGAATATAATAATATATTTGGGGAGTTTAAATTTTATTGTACTAAGTAATGGGAGGGTAACATGCAAATGCATTTATTTACAACACGCAATGTGACCTAACATGCCTAAAAGCAATTTCATGTGAGTGCAACAGCATCTGTATTTAATACATTTGAGAGGAAGGTGCAAACCGCCAAGTGTTACGCAGAGATGGCTGCTGTTATCGTAGGAGACACAGCCTTAATGAAAGAAGATGTGAAGAAATTAAAAATATTAGATAATATTATTCTATATCAATATATAGGAATACAGTTATTTAATTTTATTCAATCGATGAACTATAATAATAATAATAACTATAATTGAAAAGATTTTTTGTATTTTCCTTGAAGCTTTGGTAATACTGTTGCGTTAACATTCTTTGTCAATTTTGTTTCAACCTGACTGTGGGAGCACTTTAAACTGAGGATTCACTAGTAAGGACCACACAATCAACAGGTACGATTAAGTGATTTATTGATGATCGAAAACGAAAGATGTACGAGGCTTCCAGTTGCTGAATAGACATTCGAAGCGTTGTGGGGAAGCTACGATAGGGAAATCCGCCGTAGCACCCGGGCATGACGGACCCCCTTATAACCCTATGGAGAGGGAGAAGATCAGGAGGCAGGACAGAGAAAGGGGTGGGGGGGGGGGGGGGATGCAGGATACGGGAGCGAAGAAGAGGAGTTACGACGTGTGGGTATTTATGGAAATGCTGGCAATGACGTGGTTGATGTCTGGTCCTGCTCCTGAAACTCTGCTAATTAGCACCACTTCATTTTACAAATAGTCAAATAGCCAACATTTTAAAGTTCATCATTAAACTATAGGCTACAACAAACAAACAACAACATAATGAGCACATTTAAATATATTTATATTTTGAATTTTGCATAATAACTTGCTTCTTAAAATGGCGCTCTCGGATTCAGCTCTGGACTCTCAGCTACAGTTCCCCCCCTGCTCTGCACTGCAGCCACCAACCCTGCAATAAATATTCCTCTTTTATCTAACTCCTCCCTCTCTTAGTCCTGCACTTGGGTCTACTAGCCTAACTGTAACAAATTGAAAAGCAAAGTTTTGCTAATAATAACTTGCTGTTTTACTTAGCCGACACTATGAGAATAAAGAAACGGAGTACTCTCTCTCTCAAACACGCACACACATACTTACAAACTCATGCTCGCTGTCACCTCTCCTCCATCAGGTTCTCCCTCACTCATGTCGTTGCCAGAACTTCTTTGGCATTCATCCTTCTTCTGCAGTTCCGCGTCTATCTATTAAATACACAGCCCCAGCTCGTGAAATGACAGCTCGCCACAGACGTCTAAACGACCAGCGCATAATGCGACTGTTGAGTGGGTGCCCCTGCTGGGTTACAGTAACCTTAACAAATTTACACCTTATTTATACTTCTACTAAACCAGGCGTGTTCAGTGTTGCTTTACCTGGCTTTACGGTGTCCCTGTCTTCTAATGTAATACCATATTTATACTTTTCTTACTGTTGGTTGGAGTCACTGCATCTGTTGTCATCAACTCGAGTACTTCACCTGTCACCTGCCCTTATTATTTCTTGGGAGTTTGGGATAATGCGTAATCATTTTTAAATATGAAGCATTCAGTTTTAAAAGTTTAGTAAATGCATGCTGTTTCTTAAGTCAATTAATAATCGTGTTAAATAATCTCAATTATGACCAAAATAATTGTGAATATGATTTTTGCCATAATGGAGCAGCCCTAAATTGACCGGAGGATTTTGCTATTTACCTCTTTTGTCAGAGCAAACAGAGATCGCCTCCGAAGATATCCTGGTCTGGCTCTCTGTATCATAACACAATACAAAACCAGCGGTTACAGTCGCACTGAGTTAAAAAGACAACATTAATAAAAAATAAAAATAGATACATAGAACTAGGCATGTCAACATTTTGCAGAACTAATGCCAATACAACTCCTGAGTTTTCAGTGTTCAGAGAAACATTTGAAATAAGATTATGAATTTGACCAAAAAGTTAATGCAGACTTTTGGTACTTGACAAGACGACTATGGTGCCACAAAGCGCTGTGAAGACAAAATAAAGACACTAAAGAACAATAACAGTGTGGTAACATAATGTGTTTGTCTCTAAGTGTCCTTGCTGTCCCCAGAGACTCATCAGTGTTTGTTCCCATGCGCCTCCTCACCCACGCTCTAGTTTATCAGTGGCGGGAGGCTGGGTGGGTGGATCAGCCTCAACATGGCTGCCGTGTGCTCCTCTAACCACTCGGCTAATCTGTCAGTCTGTCTGCGTGTCTAATGTGTGTGTGTAGTGTGATTAGAGGCAGATCAATGCAGGCATTGATCAGAGCCCTAACACGCATAGCATTAAGAATTGATAATGAACACTGATTGCTGTAGGTTGTTTGCTCAGACGGCTCTGTCTTAAGATTGCATAGAGGGGAGAGGAGCCAGGCTCTGCTTAACTCTGTCACATTCACAACGAACAACGTTGCTATGGTGCTCAGGCCCCTTCAACTAAATAAATGCTGTCTTTGATGTAGATGAAAATGCTCTGAAGGCCAAACCATCACAAGAAAATCACTTGAAGCCAGTAAAAGGATTTATAAAATATAGTATAACAGATATAATTCACCTTCAGAGTGCCAGCTTCTTTTGTGCTGTTAGAAATGGACAGTGGCTGGAATTGTTTTCTTAGACATGAACTGGAAACATACTTTGTGACCACAGCTCTAGTGGTCAGTCTAAATTCTCCAGGGGCTATTTTGTGGTTTTGTACTGGCGCTGCTACAATTAGATAAAGCTGTATAATGAAGTAAATCTCATTTAGCTTTGAGAGTCCACCAAGACAATCAGCAGTTGTCGCAGATCTGCGCTCCAGATATCGATTGCCTGTCCAACACTGTGGGAATAACAGATGGGAGCTCTGGTTAAGATGAGGCTCTCTTTAAACCACTTCACTATGTACTCCGCCTGCAAGCTCACAAGCACTCCTGATCTCACTCCTATGTGTGTGTGTGTGTGTGTGTGTGTGTGTGTGAAATGGAAAATCCGCCACAAAGCAGATTTATATCTCTGAGCAAGTCAGCGATTCATTATGATTGTGTTGATTTATGCTGATGCACAACAACCTGATGCAGTAAGATACACTATGATACAGAACTCTGTGGGATGTAAAACAATATGACAGCTCACTTAACATAACATACATATAACATAATGCACACGGCAGGGTTGACCTCTTAGGGGGACTTGTTGTTGGGCCCTTGTTAGATGTAAACCGTGAGGTAAAGAATAGTCCGATATGAAAAGAGCAAGAACAGGGATGCTGTTCAGGACAGGTCTACAGGTTTAGCTAAATAATGCAGAGGCCTATCTTGGTCCATACAGTACTTTAGTCTTGCAAAAATAATTCAATTATAGAAAAATGTGAGGCTTTTGGGGCCACTAGCAGTTTAGGGCCCCAAAAGTCAGATGGAGGAGCAAAAACAATTTACATGGCACAAGTGCATTTAAGGTGTGTCCAACTCCGCTTTTGCTAGTTAACCGGCGCATAATCGCACCTTACTATGTGAATAATGCGCCCTTTAAATAGCAGGAAAATATTTACTTTAGACCAGGTTTTTGTGGCTCAAAGGTGCAGTCACTTTCTGCTGCCACCATGCGCGCTGGGCGTAAAAATGACAACTGTGTCGCTCGGAAACTAGCAGTGACACCGACACTGGCAAATAACACCAAGCACAGTGAGTAAAGTTTACTCAGTATTCTGTTGGCTATTTGTTGACTCACGCTGAGTGCTTCTCAGTCTGTGGAATATATGATATAATAAATGACAGTAACTGAGTTAATGCACAATTCAGTATGACATTTATTTGTTAATGCATCCTGATGAAAAAGGATACAGCATTAAAGAATATGTAGTCAAAGAGCAAGTTACCTCTAAATCCAATTGTTTGAGTTAGTGAAATATATGTATGTGCTGTCACTTTATTAAAATATCAGTTGGTTCTAGTCCAACATCGATCATAATCACAGCAACCGAAGTCATTTGCCCTTCTAGACATAAGTAAGCAAAGACAGTATGCGTAAATTAGTCAGCACTGATGTAGAGGATGGGATTCTCAACGAAACAGGAAACAACTATGATACAGGCATGTTAAAGGTTGGATGATAATATCAATAAACAATAACAAATATTAATAGAAGGCTTTTATGACACGTTTCTCTGAGATTTCACAACATAAACCTTTCATTGTCAATATACATCTCCCTCTGTTAAAGGCAATACCAGCAACATGGCTGAAAGCTAGAAATATAAAAATCTCTCATTCAGCTGTGCCAAAAAGAAAGAAAAACCCATGGCCGCTCTGCTTCTTTAAACGACATGTTGCGGTCGTACACTGTTTCTATAATGATTAAAAATGTATGAGTAGCAGCAGAGGAAAACAACACGTGTCTTTGTAGGCCTGGACTGCAGCCATGTGTGAAGTGTGTTCAACACATATCCAAGCGCATTAAGGCTGCCAGCTGTTGAGCAAGAAGGCATGGTGGGTCAGTAAACGGATGGACCTGTGAACAACAGGTGAGGATAGTGGTCGAGGCTGCGGCTCTTATTGCCTGTGATTCATCTCTCAGCCCTGTGCTGTCTTCACATGCTAATGCCCTGACAGAGTGTGTAATGCAGGTATACCACTGCAGAGCTCTGTCTGCCAGCTCAGCATTCACTCTGCCTGTGTGTGTTTATTAGCAACATATTGGCCTTTCAGGGCCGTGGCTGATTGATTTTGCATGCTTCCCAGTGTTATCTCTCTCAGGAGGAGTGGGGGTGAGTCATGCAGCCCAGCCCACCGACACCAGAGGAGAACACTGGCTTTCCCAACAGGGGAACAGGGAGTATTGTTTTAGATGGAGGTTTTATATTCAGGGTGGGGAACACCACATAGTTAGTCTTTTAGGTCATTTCTATTGGAATACTTGAAATATAGTGACCTTGTGTATTTCCAATATCAGAGCTCAGCAAAATACACATAGGTAACACAAAGACTGTGAGCAAGAGGAAACCACTAGCCTAGCTCCATGCAGTATGAAGAAGACTTCCTTTAAGCTCCTTCTTATTGACATGTATTATGAAACATGTAGAAATAGAAATTTGGAGCAGTTAGCATTAGGACTAACATTTTTTTTATTATTTAGTTTTATAATAAACGTTAAAAAGTAAACATATATAAAATGTCCCTTTCCGAAAATATCTTCATGAATGCTGACATGAATGCTTGAAAAACAATGTAGAGCTAGTTAATTTAAAATAATAGCAGCATGGTCAGTGGAGTATAATGACGATGATCATGGCCCAAACATTTGTTAAAATGACATTTTTCTTCTTCTCAGCTAACCATGCTACATTGTTCAGTTTAATCACATCTAAAGGCACTGCCCATCCAAACTGCTAAGAAAGCCAGCACATTGTGTAGAAAATGTCCAGAGTTGTAAATGACGCAGCAGGAGCCTCTAACTGAACTGAAACTCATGAAATATTATTCTCTATATTTTTTGTCTGCACGGGTTGGGTTGACAGGGAGAAGAAGGAAGTTGGCCTCTGGCTTCGCTCCTAGACAGAGTTTATCTATCAACACCCAGCTGTCACCACGACACACACACACACACACACACACACACACACTCTCTCTCAGCAGTGGTTGTGAGCATTTAGCAGACAGAAAATTGTTTTGGAAGATTTAGTGAGGCTTTAATCCTGTTTAGTTCTCTTTGTTGTCTTTTAATCTTTGCTTGAGTGTGTGTGTGTGTGTGTGTGTGTGTGTGTACAGGTTCACATGTCCCTTAATTTGTGTGTGTTCATTTATGTAAATGTGTGTGTCATTTTATCTGCAAGTGTGTTAAGCCTGTCATAGCACTGCTACAGCTGGGCCTCGTGGGCCACACCATGTCACAGGATTTGGTTTGACTGTTGGCCGCCTGTCTGTTTATCTTTTTACCTTTCCTGCCTTAATATTGACTTTAAAATATGGACTTGTAGATGCTGACACACTGATTTAATGATTCAGGAGTTTTCTCGATCAGCAGTCACACCGCTCTTCCTGAATCTGTCAGATTAGACAGGATAAATCCCCTCAGGTCAAAGTCTGTGTTCCTCACGGTGACCCTCAGTGTCCTGCAGATACAAGATCAACACACTGTTTGCTTTACCCTCATGGCCGTACTCGTTGTTTGGACAGTCCACCAACATCGCACTGATACTGATGTTAATCACTAACAGGAGTTAATAAGCAGTCAGCTCCAGTTTTTGTGCCACACGACTGAATGCAACTGAACTTAAAGCTAACATCAGAGTTTACTTCGCAGCGTGGCTGTAGGAATGCTAATGTTGGTTGGTCCACCACATTGGTCCAGACCTAAATATCTCAACATTCATGTTCCCCTCAGGATGAACTGTAATAAGTTGGGTGACCCTCTGACTTTTCATAGCACCGTCATCAGGTCTTACAGATCTGTGAGTAAACTGATGATTCTATGCCTTTAGTAAGAAGTCATTTTGATTTAAGGTAACAGGAAAGTTGCATGAGCTTCATGCAGTTGGATGCGTTTGCAGTCAGTTTATGTGAATTAGGCTTCAATTTTGAGCTCAAACTTCTATGTCACTGTAAAGACTTGTACACAAGCTTGCAGCATTACTTGAGGGGCTTGATTTTGTATCTCTTGCACCCCTTATCTTTACTGTAAACTCTTGCTTTCTCCAACTTCTTATCATAATGTAAGGCTTGTAGCTTTGGTGCGTGCGTGCGTGCGTGTGTGTGTGTCTGCTGGGGTTTTCAGAGATAAACTACTGTTGAGCCTTTTTTTTCCAGCAAGGATATTGATCATATCCCAGTAGTGCATTGATCAAGCTGCCCTTGTGTGGCACATTCAGAACTGGGTGGGGTTCTTGGGAAATACGCCCCCGCCATTACCGAGTAGCTCTTCCAGACTGTAGCCCATTTACTTGATTATATTCATTTATCTCACTGCCCTTCTGCCAGCACTGTGTCTCAGAATGTAAACTTACACACTTTTGAAATACTTTTATAAATTACTAACCCTTACCCACTAACCTTTCTGAATATAAAATAAAACACTAATTCCCAACCAGTGCTTTTACATGCCAGTTTATTGGCAGTAATTGGGTTACAGATAAATTGTTATGGGTGTCTGTTGGCAGATACTGTAAATTCTGCTATTTACCTGCAAAGACGATCAGGCTTTCATTTGAAACAGGCATATGTAAGCATTTAGAAATGTACTAAAGCAAAAAGAACCTCCAGATTTTGAAAATAGGTATTGAGAGTTGATGGAATAGGTTATAGCATGCATGCAAGACATTAAAACTATGTTTGGAGACATGTAAAGGCTACCTCTCAGTTCCATACTCCAGTACACACTGCAGGTTCTGAGTATGTAGTGTGTAGAGTGGCAAAATGAAGTATGCTCAAAGCAGTGTTGCTAAATACTTCGTGTGATTGATCTTCAACAACAATGCAGTATAACTACAATCAGAATAAATTGTGGATGGTGGTGAAACAGCTCCAAAAAAGTAAGAAATCTTGAGAAAACATTTAGATGCCTTTTTGTAGTTGAATTGGTCATGATGTTTGATTGAAGGGTCTAGTGAAAAGACTGCACTATGGGTAATGTTGGATCCAGTGTATTTGGAGATTCAGCCATACTAGGGACTAAATATCTGGACTGATTTGATTTAAACCATCTCTTTCAAGTTCCCCAACTTTTTGAAAGTGCAATACTTAATTGCATATTTTGGCATCTATGGTCTTTGTCAAATAAAACAGCTTTGAAATATTTTAATTAGGAACTTCCTTATGTGTGAAATATGAAAAAAGTTCCATATATAAAATCACATAACAACATTTCTTAATGATAATAGTGTTCTCATGAACCCTCTGCCATCAGTTCACAGAGGAGTCTGTCATGAGACCTTCAAGACAAAATAGTCCTTTTATTAAATTCAGTCTGCTGCACTTTGTTCTGATGGATAAGATGCAGTTTGATAGATTTGTACTGCAGAACACTGCAGTGTCAGGGGTTCTGAAACGTTTTTGGCTCGTGATGCCTTAAAACAAAAGTGACTTCCACCCTGTCAAGCCATGCATATGGTGAACAGCTCAACCAGAAAATGATTTAGCCTTTTTAGCTTGTTTGATTTGATTCACCATCGCAGAAGGCCTGGGGGGCAAAAACTCTTCAACTGTTCTCAAGAAAATAGGACAAACCCGACTTGATGTGAATTTATAAAGTAGATGTACGTTGTGTTTCTGTGTCATGCATTATGTCATAGAGGTCTCAGGGCTCAGACTGAGAAGAGCTGGATTCAGTGAAAACTGGTTTCCTGTGATCTAAACTTATTTGTGAGGCTTTGACCAGAAGAAGTCACAAAGGGGTCATTTTATTTGGACAACATTAGGAAAAAAGGTGTAAACCCCAGCTGGTCAGTAGCAAATGTATTGAATCATGCTTTCATGATCAAAGAGTTTATATCTTAATCAGACAGAAAATGTGAATTTCCCCGCTCAGCAGTATAGTTACTGATTAAATACAGGCCGTGTGAAAGAATTGGATGTGGAGAAGAGGCTTGCTGCACGCCAGAATACCCTGCTCATTTGGACCAACCATTTTATGCAATTATGTTTAGTCAGGTTTATCAATTAGGAGCACAAAGCACATAAACATAGAGGGCTTAAATCATGTGATCACAAGCTCTGCATACATTATATATTGTAATGAAAACAGCCAACAATGGGGCCTGGTGCCTTAAACATAACAACAAATACACAGTTATAATAAACAGGGAAAATCAAGAGTGCAGTCACTTCCCACTCTGCACATTTCTGGGCAAGAATATGCATGAACACACACACACACACACACACACACACACACATCCACAGAATCACAGCAGCGCCTATCACTGCTAACCACACTGCCTGTGGTTGGTTTTCCACAGGCACCCTCTCTCATTTCTTCCTTCTCTGTCTGTCTCTCTTCCCCTTCCTGTCGCTCTGTTCTCTGTCTCTTAAGTGCTGTTTCCATCCAGCCATCAGGCACATTTAAAATGAACTTTTACAACACACTAAAAAAACTGTGAATAAGGTGTGTTTCTATCAGCTGAGCTGTGGAGAAGGGAATACATTAGCATCCTGAATGTGAAAAACAAGACAAAAATATGTGCTGGTTAGTGCTGTCCTTAAGAGCTACACAATACAACTAGTGCTATGTGGGTTTTTTTTGCGATAGACGGTTCTGTATTGGTTCTTGTTCCTTGTTGGCAAAATATCTGAATTTTCTAAGCTCTGATGGCAAAAAGTCTGTATCTAAACCTTTGTTTTTCCTTGTAATTTAACCAGGCTAACCATGTAGCTCTCGCTATCAGAATCAGAATCAGCTTTATTGCCAGGTATGTGTACACATACTGACTCTGGATTGTACAATGCTCATAATGTGCTTACTTATACAACACAATAATACAGTAATAAAATCAAACACAGGCTACAGTATTTAGAACACATATATACACACTATGAAGAAAACAAAATGGATAGATTGAGACAATAGTGTAATGAGCAGAGTGCAAAGCATGCAGGAGTAAATTATTATTACCATTCTGTGTACATGTCGGAGGTGGATGTGATATACAGGTGCACATACACATTCAAGCAACGGCAACGACTCTGTCTAATTTGATTTGATATATTTATTTTATTTATTTACCAGGGACCTGTCCAGGGTGTACCCCGCCTTTTGCCCGATGTAAGCTGGGATCAACCGCTTATCCTGCGACCCTGTACGCAGGATAAGCGGTTGACAATGAATGGATGGATTTATTTACCAGGGACAATGCACATTAATCAACATTGATGGTGCCCAACATTGTCAGTTCAATGCTTCAAAAAAATCAATTGAATACAATATAGTGCCAAATATCATCAGTATAGTACCTAAACAAGAAGGATCAGTCGATTCACCACTTTGGTCCAGGCTGAAACATCTCGGCTCTCTTGGCTTGGCAGCATTACAGTATTTGGAGCATCCCAGGAAGGAGCTTAATCAATCAAGGACAACCGACCTTGGTAAAAGATACTTGAAAATGTTTCGGCTCTTACCCAAGAGGCTTCATCAGTTCTAACTGACTGCAGGGATTCCCAGCGCCTTTCTAAGCTTTTGACCACTCATACGCTTTTACACTACCATTCACACTCAAAGGCTGAGGTGCCTCTGCCACCAGAAACAGTAATACACATTCACACATGCACAGCCATCGGGAGCAATTTGGGATTCAGTAACGTGTCTAAGGATACTTCGACATGCAGACTGGAGGAGCCAGTAAGTGATAAGTGGACGGCCACTTTAACCCCTGAGCCGCAGCCACCTCTCATCATCAAGGTGACGGATACCAATTGGATGGATACTGATGGATACCACAGTGGTAAAATGGCTGGGATTCCCTAGCAGTCAGTCAGAACTGAAGAAGCCCCTCGAATGAGAGACCTATCTTCTATCTTCTCAAGTCCAGTTGCCCTTGATTTAACCTTTCTTGGATAACTATGACCTGGATGACTGTATTTGGAAGTAAGAATTTGGAGCATTAAAATTTGGGCCAAAGTACTAGACTACAGCTGTTATTTATTTATGTCAGGTAGCCTACATATTTAATCAACACTTTGTATGGTCTTTTTAGGCTATAGCTTGTGATTGTGAACGTAAATTAGACTAGCATTAAAAGCTGCAGAATCTCAGCCAAGAGAAGTTATTACTGACCTAAACCATTAAAATCATTCATAAATTTAGTTTCTTTCAAATGTTGCTGACAACTGAACTTAGTTAGATTTGATGAGGGCTTCAAAAGGATTCTTAATTGTTAAGCCGATTCAATAATGGATCCAGATTTGATATAGTGCTATAGAACCCCAACCCAACTGCTGGGACGATCGATCACTTAATTAGTCAGTTAAAATGGAAAATGTATCACATCAGTTTTGATTTTATTTAAGTAGTTTATCAAGCAAATGTGCCAAATATTCCTTCAGTTCCTTTTCAAATATAAGGATTTGCGGATTTTCCATTGTTATAGTACTATAAATGTAATAGATTGGGATTTTGGATGGACAAAACAAGCAATTTAAAGAGGTCTATGATTAACTGTGATGAGCGTTTTTTTTTCTATTATTTCATAGATTACTTGATTAATTAAAAAAGTAATTTAAGGATGAATGTTTGATGAAATGAGTCCTGAGCTGCGGCCCTACATACAACTGCATTGCAGACTTCACGTTAAAATCATAATGGAGACTTTTCTGAGGCTGTGTTGAGGAGACATTCTGAAGACATTTCAAAAAATGTAAGCGTGCCTTTGTGGTTGCATCGAATAATTTGTGGAAATCTTATCAGATTTCTAATTTCCACCCTCCTTTTCTGGTTTGATACTCCATCACTTGTCAAAAGAAGTGCTCGGACAGAAACCAAGGCTGCAGAAGCCATTCTGGATGCACTGACTTTTTTAATGTGGAGACTGTGATGAGCTGACATTTGCCGTTGACAGCTTTGTTCTGCATGAGCGTGCTGTGTCTGCTCAAATCACACCGCGGACAAACTTGTGATGATTTCCGGTGAAATGCAGTCACGGTGCTGCGTACCTCCCCCCAGGCATCACAAAAGCTATTTCCTCTCCGAAGGAAGGCTATACTTGGCAGACAAATAAAGAGGAGAAAATTGCAGGGAGTGAAAACCTGCTGTTCCTGCTGAAAGCTGGTCCCATTTCTGCCCGTTTATGGTTTTACTTCTGCAAATCCTGCTTCAGCTTTGGGATTTACAGGCAGGCTAAACTCTCTCTGGCCAGGTCCATCGATCTTTCCTCTAATACTCATCTAAGAGCAAGTCAGCTTTTACATGACTTTTTCTTCACTCTGTTACTCAAGCATCCAGTTTTTCTTCTTCAACCTCTTAAAAGCCTTTTAATCCCTTACATTTTCCCTTAAGGAGCTTGAGCAGGGGAAAAAACATTTTTCCGCACTGGACAACTTCACATACAGTATCTGCTCGTTCCATGAAGGGTAAATAATTCAATTCTTGAGCATCCTTTTGTGCACTTTCTTTCCAAATCTCAGTCTGCATTTGGTATTTTTTCCTCCGCTGGAAGGGCGGTCTCAACTTCTCCAGGTCGCACAGCTGGGCAGCTGTTGAGTCTTGAGTTTTGCAGGATGGTGCCAGGATGTTATTTCAAGGTTTCATTTACAAAACCGGCAATCTGTCCAGCTCCAGTGACAGGGTGAAGTGTTCAAGCATCCGGAAAGAACTCAAAGTAGAGCCGGTGAAAGCAGCCAGTCATTTGTAGGAGCGGGTATCCGTTTTGTCTCTCTGGTACGATGCGCACGAAAAATAGGAATGCAATTGTTTTATTTGGAAAGGAATGCATTCAACAAGTCTGTTAGAGACCTCCACAGGGCACCTTTAACTTCTGCAGGGGCTTTCACACATTATTAAGCTCGCTGTAGTCTACCTGGCTGTCATGTTAGAGGTGCTGGAAACGGTTGCATCCTAAAATTCACTTTCCTGAAATTTTGCCTGAAGTGACCATCTTTAAATATAAAAATAAAATAATAGTATGTAAACTTGAGCCCACTGGTGGGTTCAGGAGGGATGTAAAGATTAAACACCCTATGAATTGGTTGCTGGGTGTGTTCAGATATTTAACCATATCACCATAAAGCACATCTCGCAGGTGACCGGTGGGTTTGTCCACTCAGTCTCACATCTGCCTCTGTCTGTCTCTCTCAGTGAGCTTCATGAACTGCGGTGGAGGGAAGGTGTGGTTCGAGGATGGAGATTCTTCTGACTTCAGGGTGAGTGAGGATGGTGTCGTCTACACCCTGCGGCGCCTCAGCCTGGTGGGAAAGGGAAAAGTCGCGGTGGCGGTCTACGGCCGAGACCTGCAGTCCAAACAGATCTGGAAGACGATAGTGCATCTCCACGTCCGTCCAAATGACAACGGCTCAGGACATGAACAGGTAACACAGTAGCAGAAGTAAAGAGCTGTTTCCATGTACGCCCACTGCTGAAAAAAACTGTGAATAAATGTGAAAAATATTATTCTATTCTCTCTATATTTGACTCTGCTGGGCTGACAAATATTTGGTTGTAAAGTCTTCTTAACGTTCCTCCATGATAACTGTGTATTTATGTGCATTATGTGCATGTGGCCCGCCTAGGGCTGAAACGGTTCTGAAACAACAACAAAAAAGTCCACGGTCTCGTACACACCCACTCCCTGGACTGTGGAGCTGTCATTTAGACAGTGTAACTGTGGAGGCGGCGGCCGTTGGAGTGGGGGGCGGTAGCGGTGTATAAAGTAGCTGATTTGTATTTCTAGTGGGTTATTCTAGGTAATTTCCTTATATTAGTGTTTATTCACTACTTGAATCTGCTCCCTTTCTCTTCATTTCTCTCCACGCTCACACACGCACACACCTAGCCTACACCTGTGGTCTGTCACTGCAAACTCACCGGTTTGCCCTGAGAGATCCTGGAAGACAACATCTCTCTACACGTTTAACAATCTCACCCGCAATTTAGTTTTCAAGTGCGCCGCATGTGGATCGAAACCAACGTGGTTACTGTGTGCTCTGCAGTGGCACGTTCACTGTTGCTCCGCAATGTAATATTTCCACTGTGTCCGCCTCTTTTAACCTAACACCAGATAACATCTCTCTCTTTTCTCTGCAAAATGCTAGGATGGATCGCCAAAAATACTTTGGCAGCTGTTAATATACCTGGGCGGCCAGCCAAAGTAAAATAAATGTGGGAAGCAATGTTAGTGCAAGGTGTACGCCTGTAGGCCTATATTTTATAAATATTACACCAGAAATCTATATTAATGTCTTCCAACTGCATGTATCAGTTGGCTATTTTGGTCAAGTCATGATTGATTGATCTTGCCTGCAAGTTAGACTACTCTAATTAACCCAAAAGTATAATAATAATAATAATAATAATAATAATAGCCGCGAACGGCAATAATTGAGATCCAAGCAAGTCGCAAAAAACTTGACATTTGACATTTCAGAGGAGAAGAAAAGATGCAGACGACTTGAGAGATTAAAGTGATGAAAGAATTTGGACTTTTTGGACCATTGGGGAAACCCAAACTTGATTTTTACAGCATCACCTTGGGATCAGAGAGTGTCATTATATGTACCTCTCTACTGGGTGAAATGTTCAACCCTCTGAGTGAACATACAGTGCACACACAGTGAGTCAGAGACATTTAAATAATCATGAGTTCATTTCATTAACACATACAGAACAGACAGCTTTGCATACCTAGATCACATGCCAGCACGTGTGAATCCTTCCTGAGAGAGAACTGTAATTTTTGACAAGCAGATCGTTAAACAGTCTGAACAATGTGGTGCTGTTATTACCCCTCGAGGCTTCAGTAATGTTGGATGAAGTATCTACAGATATAAAGTCAGCTTTTTCAGCCCAGCAGGCGTCTGAGGTGGGCCAAGTGCTGATTGCAGAGACAAAGCGAGTCAAACAGCCATCTGTTAGTTTGTTTCATGTACAACAGCGATAATAAAGCCCTCTGCATGTATTTAGACAAGACACTGGCCTTGATTGGCTGTTCTTCTAAACACAGCCTAGAAATAACTGGCTGCCATATGCTTTAGCTGCTATCAGCAACGCTTGCTGCAGTCTGCGAGGACGAGTATCACAGAGTGAAAGAAGCTGTCACCATCCTTCAGAAGGGAAACTCACGAGGAGCAGCCTGGCAGTTAACAGCTAGTCATTTGCCAGGGGAGCAGTGTCAGCACTGCACCCTTCAGCTGATAGGCAGCACCAGGATTGTTATCAAATGAAAGTGAAGAGTGAGACAAACATCACATTTACAGCCCACCAAGCTCCAAATGTCAGTAAAATCCGTCTTTGGTTGACAGATCAGACAGGGTCACCTTAGTTATATTAAGTGTTGCGTCTTTGTGCTCTATGCTGGCCGCCAAATCCTTTGAAGTACAAAATATATCTTGATTCTCAAATTGTTCTTATTCTCCAATATATGAACCTGAACTTCAGAGAGAAACAGGCTTTTATTTGAAGCACATATTATACACTGGCCTCTAATTCTAATTCCCCCTGATGATATGATGAAGTATGTCATCATATTTGAGGTAGAGGGCTCTCTGTTTTCTGATACAAACACTTTACATGTTGTGTTGATTAAGTATAATGTATACTTCTGTAGCAGTAAGTAAGTCCAATTCTTCTACTTTGCCATTTTTGATTGCTACTCCTATTTGTTTGATATTAAAATATAAAATGCATAATCCTCCCGTTTCCTGGTAGGCTTTTAATGTGAAACATCTGGCAGGAAGTGTTGCTTTTCATTGACTCTAGCTTAACAACACTCAAAAGAATGGCAACAGAGAAAGCACTTCAATGAATAACCAGGGCCTTTATTTGCTTAAATCACTGAACTCTCCCTGCCTATATTTGGGACAGGCCTTTATTACTTTACCATGTCTGTAAATCTGAATAATAATACTTTGGTGCTCATTATTTCTTTAAAATTAATTGAACGATTGAATTGTGGAGAATGGAACCAGTCTAATGATGTGTAGCATGTCCATATTGACAAACGTTTAAACATTTATATTGGTATGCACAATCTAAGCAGCTTAGAACTAGCTTAAGCGGGTGACCTGGTGGGCTCCAAGAGGTTTCATGCATCCAACTTCTATAAAAAACCAGACCAGGCGTCTAATTGAGACCTGTGTTTATTTGTCAAAACATTTTGCCCCACAAGGCCAATAAAAGGGACAGGTCTAATTGGGACTCTGCTTTCAATTGAAGTTTTACGGTGATTAGTGAAGGCAGTTTTGCATTAAAGAGGTGGTATTATGCTCATTTTCAGGTTCAAAATCTTATTTAGGGGTTGTACCAGAACAGGTTTCCATGGTTTAATTTTCAAAAAACACCATATTTTTCTCATACTGCACATTGCTGCAGCTCCTCTTTTCACCCTGTGTGTTGTACGCTCCACTCTTGAGCTACAGAGTGATGCATCTTACTTCTTTGCTGGGAGTTGCACATGGCAGTTCCCAGGTAAGGACTACTACTAGCCAATCAGAAGCAGAGAAGGGCGGGTCGTAAGAAACAAGGTAGTGTGATCCAAATCAAAGCCGCTTCACACTGAGAGCGTAACCTAGCAGATGGTATAAGTTACTCATAACCACACAACATCATTGTGATCATCAAAAATCACCATATTTCAACTCAATTTTACATAAAAATTGGCCAAACAATTTGGACGTTTGCTTAGTAGCTCTCACATCAGGTGTAACGTTAGTATTATAGCTATAACTTTAGCTGTGTTAGCTAACGTTTATGACAACCCCGCACTTGAACAGTCTGTGAAGTTACATTTCCGTGTTTATTTTAAATATAATTCACAACCAATAAAGCATACTTACAGGTTGTGATTGTGAATTTTCAGGCCCAAACAGAGTCAGAGTCGCATCGTCTTTTAGGACTAAACATTGAACTGTTGCCGGTGTTCTGACGATCTATGCTGCCTTGCCGAAAAATGCTACCACAGCGCAAATTGATAGACTCGACTCTACTCGGCCCTGCTCTGATAGTACGTAGCTTGTCGTCATAGTGACGCCACACACAACTGCTGCGACGTAATGTTCAATGCGACACACACACCAGCGATCCACACAGCTTTCTGTTTTTTTAAGTTAAAACGTTTCAACATTGCTCAGAATGTAAAGACAGATAAGCGGTATGAAAACCTTCCAGCTGTGTTTTCCTCTGCCGTTGTTGCTGCAGCGGTCTGTGTGACGGCGGGAGCAGAGGGCTCTGTGAGCGGGCGGCTGGCCGGCCTCACACGCTCCTCCCGCGGGTTGGTACAGGCTTCCCCTGCAGCCTCAACTCATTATTAAATATTCAAGCACATTTTTTTGTTCCATCACTTCTGGTAAAACTGTCAATATTTGAAATCTACACAGCTGATTTCTCACCTCCAAACTTCTCAGAAGTGGATTTAGTGATGAAGTTCTATACGAAAACTGTAAAATATAAAACTTCCTGTTGCTGGCCTCTGTCTGGTGCAGCAATGATGATGCAGTGAATATTCTCTCTGACCAATCAGCAGTCTGTCGTGTTTTCACGTTACATTTTAGTTTCCCTCAGCTCGCTTGGAACCTCGACGGAGGTGATACGAAAAAAAGTACCTGGAAGCAGGTACAGGTACAACATTTCTACAATGGAAACCCAAACAAAGGCGAGTCGAGCCAAAGGGCCTCCGCTCAGACTAGCTTGGTTTGAGGGCGTGCCTGACCCCGCTAGCCGCTTGGCAAGCTTTATGACGCGTTTGCATTGTGACGTCACAAGTAAAGGAAGTGAAGGGCTGGACTAGAAACCAGCTGTTTTCAGTTCAGAGCAGAGCTTTCTGTGGGAGATGGGAACTCCCTTTGGGCTGGACTTTTTTCACTCTGCAAACCTGTTACATACACAAAAAAGAGAGAGATAACTCAATAAAGGAGAGGGGAAAAGCCAAAAAGCAGAATACCACCTCTTTAAGAAGAGAAACTGAGAGCAGCAGAGTGGTGAGTACATGGCTGATGGAATCTGGGCTGTGGAAATGTACATTATACTGAATTTACCATGCAAGATGTTATGGTACAGGTCATTCTAAATACAATGAGTAAGATAAGATAAGATAAGATAGACTTTATTGATCCCACAATGGGGCGATCCGCTTGTAACAGCAGCTCAAGATAGAAGAAAATACAGCACACATAAAATAAAAAAATATGATGGAAAAATTCAATATGTAGTAGAAATAGAAAAATAAGAATAAGAGTTATATATAAGCTATATACAGATGCGATTGATATGCACATAGCACAGGTCACAGTAGGAGGAATACCAAGATATTCCCAGGGATGATCTGGGTCATCACTTTGAATGCTCTACATTAACTTTAAGCCTAGCTAACACACATTCATATGAGGCATTAAACAATCCACTCTTTTACTCATGTGCAGCCGTATTTTACCAGTGGCGCACATCATTCTTGTTAGCTTTTAATAAAATGAATAACAATAAAATATTCAAATCACAAAAAAATGTATTCTGTAATTCCCTTTACTCGTTGACTAAAGACAAGTCTTTTGCTCTGTGGATTTTAGGTTAAATATCTCATGCGTTTGGTTATGTGTGTGTCTTTGTGTGTGTGTTTGTGCTCATGGAACTGTCGTTGTTGCTGTATTCAACATTGTACAATATCTTTTTGTGAAAAGCAAAAGGCATTTCCGGCAATCGGCTAGGCTAAAAAAAAGGCTTACCTAGTCTGTTTCAGGACACTTTGTCATTTTTTGTGGCTCAAAAATCTATATAAAATAGGTAGACTATACTATACAAAAAAACTCTCCTCTTCATCCCACTACTCTCATGCATATATGCTGGACACCCAGCCTGCTCTGCACTATCCTCTGTGTGCCCTCTTCTACTTTGTTCTGTTTTTTCGGTTTGTGTTGTGAGCCATTTACTTGATTACATGTCATGATAACTCTCCTTTTGTATGTATATTTACAATGTGTTCTATAAATTTGTTATGCTTCATGTCAGTGATGGATTGCATGAGACTGATTTCTCTTTTATTACAAAACCTGCTGAAAATATCCATCCATCCCTCCAAGGTCAGGGCTGAGCTTCCCATGAACAGCAGGTGAATTGTGGGAGAGCAGAGTAAATGAGATGCTCTTCCTTTTCCTTATCATCCCCTGTGAACCCTGCAGTGAAGCTGCTCACTGGCTAATCATGCAGATCTGTGGTTGCATAGGACGCACACACACATACACACACACACAGTGACAGGTGGTGGTCATTTATCAGAGGGACTATAATGAGAGCATTAATCCAAGCCACTGGAATGAGGTCAGAAATACCCTGAGTCACCAAGCCATCCCAGCAAGCTGGCTCTGCAGCTCAGCCATGCTGTGTGTGTGTGTGTGTGTGTGTGTGTGTGTGTGTGTAGCCCAGTACACAAAGCTTGTTTACTGTCTCTGCAGGTAAAGCCCAGTGATGCAACACTGACTCAGCGGGTACCAGAGATCTTGTTTCCATGGCGCAGCGTGGTTGTCAGGGGTGATGGCACTCTGAGGCGGGTAAAGAGGGACTGGGTCATTCCGCCTATCAACGTCCCCGAGAACTCACGAGGACAGTTCCCTGAGGACCTAGTCAGAGTAAGACACCAACACACACACTCACAAAAGCAAGCCTGTTTTCCATTAACTGTGAGGACCCTGTGCTGAGTAGCACTGAAACAAGGAAACAAGCTAAATAACAGTTAAAGAGCACATTCATTCCAAGATAAATACAGCAGCTTTCACAGACAACGCATACAGAACACTATACAATATAGAACATTAAAGGAACATACAACCCTAGCTGTAATTAAAACAATCAAATGCAATTTAAGACAAGAGACAACCCCAACCAAATTAAACTAATACACAGGATGCAAGGACACAGTGTCAGTCTGCTTTTAAATGTTTACACTGAGGCAGACCTAATGCAATCTGACAGAATATTCCAGCAGCTGGGAGCATAAAAACTAAAAGCAGCTTCATCAACTTTGCATTTAACCCTTTCAACATACCAGATGACCTTAGAGACAAGCCTCTCAGAGATGTACTGTGGAGCAAGGCGCTGCAGGGCTTTTTAGAAAAGTAGTGAAATTTAAGGATCAATTCTAGAATCAGCTGGAGGCCGATGCAGATATCAGAGAACTGGTGTAACGCGATGACATTTCCTCTTTCTTCTCAAAACTAGCAGAAGAAGAAGCAGCATTCTGAATGAACTGAATTCGGCTCTTTGTAGGTTGAACAGTGAGCAGGGCACTGCAACTAGCTACTGGAGATTAAAGCATGGACCGGTTGGGATCCACCTGTGACAAGCTTCTTACTTTAGATACAGTTCATTCAAAGGCAATTTTTATCTCCATATTCATGCAGAGACCATGTAATCATGGTCGACTTGTGTGCATGTGAAGACCTGTCTTTACTGTGCTTCCTTTGTCGCTTTTGTTTTGATCACATGGACAGAGTGTTGCCTGTGCAAGCCTAAAGTCAAACTGACATAAGAGACACATTCAGGTCAAACAGGAAGTTTAGTTTGACTCTCTGCGCGCACTTTTACACAGGGTGTGCTTTTTATCCAGTTATTCTTGTTATTTATTACGTTCAGCTCTGTCTTCTGCTTTTCCTGTTTGTAGTAAATTAACTGTAAATCCTTCTGTGCCCTTTCCTCCTCGTCCCCTGTCTGTTTGTGCTTCAGATCCGCTCAGACAGGGATAAGAACCGGATGCTGCGTTACAGTGTGACGGGCCCCGGGGCTGACCAGCCTCCGACTGGCATCTTCATCATCAACCCAATCTCAGGCCAGCTGTCTGTCACCAAGCCTCTGGACAGAGAGCACATCTCCAACTTCCATGTAAGGCCCTCCACACTGTGACAGCTGAGGTCAACAGCAATGCTGCTAAACCTTTAATATGTCAGTGCAGGTGTTTGGATGTTCTTTGGCTTTATACTTATACAGACATCCTGCCTGTCTCTTTGCCTTTGTTCTTACTACTTACAAAGCCAGAGTTAAACTTGCCTGTTGTCTGGTTAGCATGTTCTCTCCAAGGTTTCTGTATTCAGATCTTTGGCAGAG
The DNA here is from genome assembly GCF_014851395.1 of Micropterus salmoides. NCBI lineage: Eukaryota > Metazoa > Chordata > Actinopteri > Centrarchiformes > Centrarchidae > Micropterus > Micropterus salmoides. The sequence continues at coordinate 31,980,967 of NW_024040374.1, forward strand.
TAAAGGAAATGACTCTGTGATTGTAAGTGGACTGAGTGTGAGGTTTGAGGTTTAACAGCACCAACAGAATGGTGAGTCTTCTGTAATGAAATGCCTGGTGATCATGTTGTGTCAGTTTCAATAGCCGGATTCTCCTTTTTTTGTATCTCTTGGAAAATATGGTTTGCAAAAGTAAGTCGGCTGCACCTGCTGTTCCTTCTGCTGCTCGACTCATTTTCAGATTGGAGCTACAGGTCATTAACATGTTTTCACCTTTATCAGTCAGAGCATTAGTGTTTCTCCCTTATTGGCCAAAAGAAGGCAATTACATAAATGTAGCAAGTTGAACCTATATGGGTTTGATAAAGGAATTCAAAACTGGATTCAAATCACATAAAAGGCAATTTAACACCAACACTAACACTTGTACAGTCTATTGAAAGTACGTTCACTTGATGGGTGAATCTGCTCCCAGTCTGCCTCATCACCTTGGTCGCATGTCATCGTTTTTATTTTCATCTTTGCTGTCACTCTCTGCTGGAGATATTCTCTCTCATGCTCAGAGATCAAGAAGAAATTCTTAAAAAAAAGAGACTCTTGGTGTTTGCTCACTATATCTAATACAGTCACATACACCTCAGAGAGCAGAGTCTAACCTTTTGATCTGTGGGAATGCACGCACACAACTCACACTAGGGGGGGGGGGGGGAAATCTGGAGTCGCAGCAGGGTGATTTGCATTTAAGCCGTCTGATGAATATTCATGTGATTGGATGTAGTTGTCAGAGCTAGGAGATGGGATTGGCCGGCATGGTTATTCATGAGGGAGGCTTTGGCTCTTGGAGAGACTCATACAGATGCTTCATACGCTTTAAAGGAACGACTTATCAAGGGCCCAAGACCAATCAATAACTTACTCAGTGTATTTGACCGTTTCATGCTAAGAACTTACATGTCATAGGCCTGCTTATTTAATTTGGAACATCAAAGACGGTTTTATAATAGATTCTTGATTTTCAAAGTGGAAAAAAGGCTAATATTGATTACTACATTTTCCATTCCACCCTCAAACCTGCAAAGGCATGCTCTACTGCACAACACAACCTGATGATCATTAGTTTTTTTGTCTCGCATTTCCATAAAATGTTCCTAAGATCCTACATTGGTGATCCCCTGACTTCCTTATCTCTGGATGGATTGGCACAACATTTGTTATAGCCAAACGTCCATGTTCCCCACCGGAAGAGTTAATACCCTTCATAGCACCCACCAGCATAACTGATGACATTCCCATCAGCCTCAGCTGTACTCTGTGTTTAATGTTAATTAGCATTAAACACACATTGTCATTGTGAGCATGTTAGAATGCTGATGTTAGCATTTAGCTCAGACCACCCCCTGTGTGCAGCCTGTCAGAGCTGGAGACTTTTTAAAATGGGTTGATGTTTATCTCCTGATCTGAGATCTGACACCCCTGAGTGTTCCACTGAACCCATGTAGTCTACAGCAAGTACTGCTGTTTAACATAACAGTTTAAAGCACCTAGAGTTGTACTTGTGATCAAGGTATACTAAATGAGTACTGTGTGTGTGTGTGTGTGTGTGTGCAGCTGCGAGCCCATGCAGTGGATCTGAATGGGAATCAGGTGGAGAACCCCATCGACATTGTCATTAATGTCATCGACCAGAACGACAACAGACCAGAGTTCACACACACTATCTTCAACGGCTCAGTACCGGAGGGATCCAAGCCTGGTGCCAACACACACACGCATACATTCTAACATACACATGCTTGTTACTTGTGGATTTACTCCTTTTTTACTGACATATCTGTGCTGACTTGTTGTGTGTCCCTGCAGGATCCTTTGTGATGACAGTGACAGCAGTGGACAAGGATGATCCAAAAACTGCCAATGGGATGCTGCGATACAAGATCCTCTCCCAGAATCCCCAGAGCCCCTCCTCCAACATGTTCACCATTAACAACAAGACCGGTGACATCATCACTGTGGCAGCGGGCCTCGATCGGGAGGTGTGTGTGTGTGTGTGTGTGTGTGTGTGTTTGGGTGGACATGTAAGGCTTATCCCTAAGCCCATATGGAGCAGCTGCTTCTCAGCCTGTGACTGTCTGTCCAGCCTGCAGTGCTCCCTGCAGTGGAAAGACAGCTTGTAGCTTTTTTCTAGTCATAGTCTTACGTCAGTAGATCCTGCAGAATGATGGGTCTGTTCTGAGGCCGTGCTGTTTGCATGCCAGCCTACAATGATTATCTTAACACACCTTTAAATTCTTAAGACAAAATTAGGGCCGTGTTATTGTGTATATTCATTAAACATGATGTCAGCTTAAATCGTACTTCACCTGAATAACTTAAAAATATGTTGACTTTATTGTTGTAATTACAAATATATTCTAAATCTAATTTTAGAAGAGGAAGCATTCCATTTGATCTGGACACTGGTAGACTTTAACACACAACAAGTGTTAAAGGCGACTTTTGTTTGGGTAGTTTAATCTATAGTGTTGATGTTTTATGCTATGTAAAGTGTGGTATTTCCCTTTTGCAAAGTATTAAACATGTAATTAATGTGTGCAAGAGGTGTACAGAACTCCTGTTAAATCTAGCAGTCATTAGCTCTCTGAACACTGTTGTTAAGTAGTACTGATTGAGTCATCAGCTACAAAGACTTCTGTCAAATGCTTTTAATTAGATTCATATCTAACTATAATCGGTGCAGCAATATTTGAACTGTGGCTTGTTTAATAAATGTTTCACATTAATCCAAAAAAGAATGGATGGTGGGAAGCTTTAATCTACAGTTTATGTGAAGTCTACAACAAGAATATGTGGACCATCTTTCCAGCTGCTGACTCTCTTTGTTCTTTGTTTGTTTCCAGAAAGTCACCCAGTATACCCTGATCATCCAGGCGACGGACATGGAGGGAAACCCCACCTACGGCCTGTCCAACACGGCCACCACTGTCATCAGGATCACCGATGTCAATGACAATCCCCCTGAGTTCACCACAGACACAGTAGGTCCACACACACCCTCTCACACATGCAGAGAGGAAATCTAATGGCTCTAAAACAGCCAACAGGGGCGAGGTGCTGTTCTTATAAACAGCACTGAAGCTCTCCGAGCTTTTATTGGCAGTGGCAGATGGCGGAGGAGTGAAAACCCATTCAAAATTCCAATATGTTTATCTTCCTCAGTAAAGCTGAGCAGGTTGCACTGGAAGGAGCCATGTTTGTGGTCTTTATGTTGGGAAACAGCAGCACTTAGCTCTGATGTAAGACAGAAGTAGTCACCTCCAAGTCGGTCTCATTTGTATCCAGTAATTTGGACATGGGATTACTGTATTTCTGTTTAAAGTGGCGTTTTTTTGTTCGAAATGCTACAGAGCATTAAAAAGTCTGTCTTTTTGTCCGACTCTGTCAGTTCTTCGGGGAGGTTTATGAGAACAGGGTGAACGTGATCATTGCTAACCTGACTGTGACGGATAAAGACCAGCCTCACACTCCAGCCTGGAGCACTGTGTACCGCATCATCGCTGGAGACCCCACTGGACGCTTCTCCATCCCCACTGACCCCACCACCAACGAGGGCCTGCTCACTGTGGTCAAGGTGGGATCTGGCCTCCACAACACACACGCAAACACACATATACCAAAATGAACAAATAAAAGTGTAAAGGCCCAAAGCCACCCATAATTGATTTTACAATACTCTCTGTACTTACCGTTTGTTGTCACAGATTTTCTTTCTGTAATATACACATCCTGTACATGCTTTAATCAAGTCATTGATATATTTTTATATTAAAGTATTTCTACAACTAATCCTTAAGGGACTTTCAGACTGCAAGCAGTAGCTGCTGCTGTCTGTTCTCTGCTGGTGAAGAGGTGTAAAATTCAGGGAACACAGATCAGTAAAATCTGCTCCTGTATTGTTTCCCTTGCTGCGGTTTCTGTGGATTGCATCCAGGGCAAGCTGCTGTGGCAAGTCAAAAAATCTGAATGCAGATGCAAAGAGCTGCTTGGATTCACGAAGGCAGCAGCAACAACCACTCATTGTCTGAAAGCACCTGAGATTGATATTGACAACTGACATTTCGGACTTAAAATAAAGCCGCCAGAGGTGTCATTTCTGATCATCATTAAACCAATTGTCATTAAAACAGTTTTCCTTCTGAATGTGAGGTCCAGGCATTTAATTTTTGGTGATTTTAATATTCATGTCTGCTGTCCTTCTAATACATTGGCTACTGATTAGACTTAGTGCAGTATGTGACCTGCCAAACCAATGTAAAAATCATACTCTGGACCTGGTCTTGTTCTTTGGCTTTCGCGAATCTGTGTGTGTGACCACAGGGTTATTTTATTTGACACTGTGCTTCCTCTATGCATGCCAAAACTGCCTGTCCCAACTCACCCCCGAATAATTTGTTCTACTACACCCAGCCGGTTTTCCAGTACACAGAGTGCCAATTCCACAGTCCCCGATACTGAATGTTATTTCCATTGCTACGCAGATGATACCCAGATCTACCTCCCCCTTTAGATACCCAAATCAGGCCGATGGTAACTCAATTACTAAACTGTCTCTAAGTTATTAAAGACTGGTTGGTTCATAATTTCCTTCAGTTAAAGACAAGGCAGAGATCCTACTATATGCCCACCCACATTATACCACTGTTACTGTCCAGAACCTCCGCCTACATCAGACCACATGCTGAGAACCTTGGTGTTACATATGAAGTCAATTTAAGTTTCAACTGGCAGGTAAATTCCATTGTCAGGTCCAGCTTCTTACAACTCAGAACCATCTCCAAAATTAGGCACTATTTGTGGCTGTAGCTGATGCCCCCGAAGGGTGTGAGAAGTTCTGAGATAAATATAGAGTTGAGACCATGGAGGTAGTGTAAAAGATCCAAGGATAGGAGTCATATAGTCTTTTTTCTTGGACCTTGTTAATTACCGGGCAGCAGCATTTTTAATTAGTTCTAAATGGGAAAAGGGAGCCTGAGAGACTGAACAACCTCCAGCTCTAGAACAGTGATGGAATAACCACTTGGTGTTGTGTTGGACGGTGGTGCTGAGAGCAGTGTATTCTGTAAATGTTCAGTGGGCGGGGCCGTCTACTGCGCTAAAGGGCTGGAGGAGGTCCTATGCCAAACTGATCCCTCCATGATGTCATGAAGAGAGCCACATTCAAACGGCATGTTTGCACACACATTTACAGAATGACTGAGCAGGAGAAAAGAGAGGATGGTTTTTCTCATAGTTTTCTCATCTTCTACTATCTAGCTTTTAATCTTGTTTAACCTGTTTTTATTTATTTATGACTTTAAATTGTGTTTGACTTGTTTCTAATTTAATCTTGATTCATTGCCACAAAATCTGTTATGCACATGCTGTATATGTCTGTCTTTGTGAAGCACTTTGGTGTAAAACCTGTTTGCTTTTTAAAGTGCTAAACAAATTAGATACACTGAAACGGAATATCAAAGATGCTAAGGAAACAAACAGTGGTGGTGTGTACGGTTGCCCATGTTTAATTTCAGATTTCAAATCAAGTCACTATTATCCTATTCCTCCCTTGTTCTGTCCAGCCCGTAGATTTTGAGCTGACCCGTTCCTTCATGCTGACAGTGGAGGCAGAGAATGAAGTCCCGCTGGCCCGCGGTATTCACCTGCCTCGTCAATCCACAACAACTGTCTCTGTACGAATCCTGGACATCAACGAGAGTCCAGAATTTAGCCCCAACCCCAAGTCCATCAAACTGGAGGAGGGTCTGCCTGCCGGGTCTCTTCTCACCACCTTCACTGCCCAGGACCCCGACCGCTTCATGAGACAAAGTGTCCGGTAAGAAATACCAACTGGAAGCTATTAAAGTTTTAGAGACTTTCATTTGTGATAATGAGTTCACAGACTTTTACTTGTAAGTCAAAATATATTCAAAAATTTCAAAAAAAATATTAAAATATAATATAATTTAACTATGAAATGTTGAGCACGTATAAGTAGAGAGCTGAATGTGTCTTTAGATAAGAACCTTTGAAAATCTGTATGCCTTTCATCTTTTAAATTAGCCTTTCATTTACGGGATTAGAGTTCATTCTGAAGTCACTGTCATTGACAAGGTATGACTGAAAGGAAATATATCAGGTTAGCTGAGTGCAGACACAGGAACTCAAGAGATTTGGATGCAAACTGAACATCAGTGTTTACTAAACAGAGTGAGAACAATTTACCACAGGTGAATCAGGCAGTCCAAATAACAAGAATAATCCAAGAAAGGTTCAGGCAGTAATCCGAGGTTAAATCCAAACACAGGTTATACATACAGTAACTGAAGCAAGAATACTCCACATTGTATGAAGAACAGACACTAAACAATGGAAAGACAGACTTAAGGGTAGGCCTGTCACGATAATTACATTATCGACTTATTGATCGATATATGGACTTGACCTCGATGATTTTTGCTGATCTCGATATTGCCCATTGTGTTTACATGTGTGTTTGTTTACATAAGGATGAACGTTGCATATTTAGGACATTTAAAAACAAATGTCTGAATATTCAAAAAAATTCAGTTGCTCTTTGAAAGAGTGTTGTGCTTTATTATGCTATCATAATATAAGTGGCATATGGTTTTAAAATAGTATGGTATTGTTTATTGTTTTATCGTTTATAATTTCTGGGACACAATATCAAAAGTATTTATCGAAAAAAGCCCATTTAAGGGGCAGGTCTCTCTCTCTCTCTCTCACCCCCAACCGGTCAAGGCAGTTGGCGCCCACCCTGAGCCATGGTCCTTGCCTCTGTCACCAAGTGCTTGCACATGGTGGGAATTGTTGGGTCTCTGTAAATAATATCACAAAGAGTATGGTCTAGACCTGCTCTACATGAGAACTGTTGTTATGAATTGTTGCTACTTAAATAAAATTGAATTGAATAGGGTGGGGGAGCAGGAGAATGGGGCATGTGTTCATGAGCTCCTCTCTGGTGAGAGAGTATCACAGCAGAAAACTGAATTTACGAACAAAACAAGACAAAACACAGAGGCAGTCCTCAGCTGCACCATGTTGATCGAATTCTGGTGATTCATAGTGTTGCACTCCATTATTCACATGAAAAGTGAGAGAAAAGGCTTTGTAGCAAATTAAAAAAGAGAGCTGAGAACTGATCAATCACAGCGTGAAAGTGAGTGTGATGTTGGATTGTTTCAGTAGCTTGGTAAACTCACGGGCAGTTCTGTACTGCAGTATTAGCACCTTCGTACGCTGTTCATCCAGTATGTGAAGTCAGCACTTCATAATTGTTTCATTTCAAATACAATATGCCAGAGCCAGCACAGTGAAAAAAATATAGCTGCTTTTATGAGCACAGTATATATAATAAGATTATATGATGATCTTTGGAAGAAAAATAATGTTTTCCCAGAAGTGTTCAGTGTGTGAACTATACCACTCTTCTAATGACCATGAGTTTTGATTAGTCTTTACCTTTGTTGACATAGTGAACGGGTGAACGATTGCCTTCTCAATTAGTGAGGGTGGCGTGCTGTTCTCTGTTGCAGCCCCATATTAAGATAAAAGCTGATATGATGCCTGGATTCTTCTTCAATAAGCATCTTATCTGGAGGAAATGTATGTCTTTCTATACCCTGCAGCTCAACAACAACCAGACCAGAGCGCAGACAGCCTGGCGGTACTGCTGCTTCTTGTCCCTATCCTTCTTTCTTCTACATCCCACTATTTGTTTCTAAATGTAGTGCTGAAGTCTAGTGTAACCTAGCAACAGCCAATGGTGGACGCACACTGTGTTCACAAAAACATGCAAGCGCACACACACGCAGTGTCACACATAAAGCGAGTGTATTGTGCACTATAGAGCAGGCCTGGGAGAGTGTTTGGTTTCAGATTTTTCTTTTTTGTTACTTTGTCTTGTGTAGTTGGTGCTGCTCCTACATATATTCATAACGGTGCCTTTCTACTCTTTGTCTTACCAATTAAAAATATACAAAATGGATAATATTCCCAGTGCATGCGTGGTTTATGGGGTTTTTTGGCAGCTCTGCTCTCCTTTGTTTAAAGCTGTGCTATTTTCCTGTTTATTCACATTATTTCTCTGGGTGCCCTGTTTGAAACTGCTGTTACAGCAATGCGGACGTACCAGTGTGATTAAATCCTATTAGGTAAATACATTTCATCAGCAAATCACAGGCATTTGCTGAGCTTCATTCAGGTTATGGGTTGTTTCCAAGTCTAGAAAACATAACATGTAACGTATTTATGCTGACAAATCTGTTTTTTGATGTCATTAGTTATAGGTAGAATTATTTCCAGTGAGAATGAATGAGTTGTGGTGGTCTCACGAGAGTGCTGCAGCCTCCATGTATCAGCTCCGCAGTAGCTGTTTGGCCTGTAGCCAGGGAAGCAGATAAAGACGCCTCTCTGTGGTGGTTTCTCATTTTGTCTTTCTCTGACTGAATCCAGGTACTCCAAGATGTACGACCCTGCCAACTGGCTGGAGATTGACCCGGTTAACGGTCGGATTTCTACCATCGCCATCCTTGACCGAGAGTCTCCCTACGTCAAGAACAACCTCTACAATGTTACCTTCATGGCTTCTGATAACGGTGAGGCACAAGGGCAGCCCTGGTGTCCTGCAGTAACCCCTCCCCCCAGATATAGAGGTAAACTGTGTTCACAGTGCCTCAGTGCTCTGGTTTTACTGTGGAGTCACTGTCATAGTCCAGCTTCTGCAGAGTGACTGCAGTGTTGGGGAAGCTACCTGGAAACAATGTAGCTAGTGAAGCTGTAAGCTCATCAAGTAGTTAAGCTACAGCAACACTACACTTCTACTGAAAGTAGCAACTAGCTAGAAAGAGTAAAGAAAAGAAAGTGCCCAACACTAGAAACATCTACTCCTAATAGATGCAATAAAGAAATGTATTATTATATCACAATTATGAAATAATAAAAAAAACCATTAGTAAGCCTTTTGTTTATAAAACAGTGATATAGTATTTAGTCGCACTAGCCGCTAAAATAGCTCACTACTTCAAACATCACATGATTCTGAAAATAGCTACTCTTCCTAAATGCCACTGCGAGAAGTGCAAATACATTTACTGGATTTTTTCATTCTACTGCACAGGGCTACACAAAGAAATCAACATTGTAGCTCCCTTCATGCTACATGCACAGAACATATATACAAATATTAAAATTTAGAATAGAACAAAAATAAAAACAAGGTATACAATAAGGTCTCTTCATGTAGCAACGGTACTCCCCAACACTGGGTAATGTTTCTGCTCTATAAGCTGCATGCCCTGTAATCGTTTTTTGAGTCCACCAGGGGAAATACATGTAATACTGATATTTATATATATTTTATGTCTTGCAAATCTCAACTTCACTCAGTATGAATGCTAAATGGTGTGGTTCTTACATGATTTTTGACGGCGAAAGGAATTACTTTTGTGATTGCAGTTGGACATTTGAAAATATCTTTATACTAACTAGTAGAGTTGGAATAAAGAGACTAGATGTTGAAGTTTTATTTTTAGGCCTGTTTGCATGTTCACAAATGGCCAAGTGAGTGAGGGTAGAATGACTTTATTGTCTTTGCTATGAGATGGTCCTTTGTGCTGATCCAGGCTATCTTCAACCTTATTGGACTGTCCATAGTGTAATAATCCGCTTGTGTGGCATTTCTGTGGGCCTATCAGAACTTTGATCTTGTCTGCTAGATAATGTCAGCTTGAAGACACCCTTGGCAGATGTGTCTAGTGAAACTCAAAGTAAGCTTTTATTTTTATAGTGAACATTAACATGCATTGTTACTCATGTTTGTCATGTTTGGCTACAGTGCAGCACTTTAGTTGCTTCGGCTAAAGCCCATGACTTTCTTAAATGTAATGTTAGCTAAACTAGCTAGTGTTAGATAAATTCATGGTGTTTCTCAAACCACATGGTGGAAAATAACTAAGTACATTTATTCAGGTATCTTAGTATGAATTTCAGATGCTCATACTTTATCTGAGTATTACACTGCATTCCACTAAATTTATCTGACAGCATCAGTTACTAGTTACTTTCCAAATTCTGATTACAAAATACAATCAATAAACAAATTATATTATTAAATCAATGAGGAAATTCATATGAATGAAAATGAGCAGTTGCAACATTAAAGGGCCTGTATGTAGTTTTTCAATGAAATTACTCACATTTATACTCCCTTTTTGTCAATGGGTTGTAGCCTCACTTAGAAATGAAGCACACACCTGTTTTCTCTGTTGGTTGGAACAGCCACTATTCTGCTTTTAATGAGGACACTGGGATGGGATGTAGCCCTGTGCGCGCTCCTGAGCCTCTCTCCGACTACAGCAACAACACTGCAGCTAACGACATGCAGTCCACTAACACCATAAAACAGCTGGCTCCTAGCACAACACAGACTCCAACAGAAACTCCACCTTAGGATAAAAACAACAATAAAGGTTTATATGCTGAAACCCATCAGACCAAACTGGGTTCAGAATGTCAGTGAAAACAGAGTCAACATCAGAAAGGCTGGAGTCAAAGAGAGAGTCACGTTAGCTCGCCAGCTAACGCCGAGCAATTAATAACGTTATCCGGTACAAAGTTGTTTTCCACATTACTTCACTACTAGCTAACGTGATTCCCATTACTAGCCTGTGTACCAGACGTATTATGTCAAAGTGTTGATTTTAGCCGGCAAGAAATTTTGTAACAGTACAAAGCAAATGTGGAGCGGTTTGTTTACTAGCCTATAGTGATGCAGGCAGGATAGCCAGCTAATGCTACATTAGCTCGGACCTGCCGCTGTTTGCTTTCCACCATCTCAGTCGCTGTAACTAACGTGACATACTATACAATACTGCAACAAAACGGCGACAACAACACAGAGGAAGACCCATCGGCTACAGTAATGTTACTGTTTTAAAGTGTGGCAACAATCTCATTATAATATTCAGTCTAGTTCACTAACCGTTTCATTATCATCATCCAATACATTTAGCTGTGTTGACATTGCTGAGCCTCCGGTGATACACAGATAGTAATGTTACTGAAAAGCAGACAGGCGAGTTAACGCTGATGTATAATGACGGCTAAATGCAATAAGTTAAATGTAACATTATTATGTAACCAGCATGGATTAGTTCAACCTCAATCTTGTTGAAGATATTTTGTGAGCCAGGTTCAGGTGTGAAGAAGTTTCAGAGACTGATGAAGACTTAACATATCATGATTTATTGAGCCCGGCCGAGGAGATGCAGTGCCAGCATCAAACATGTGAACACGTTAAATGCCAACACCAAATCTGAAGGATAACATCTTGTGGTCCCTTTTATGTTTCTGTCTTCCCCCTAGTGCCTGTAGGTTTCTCTATTAGGTCACCTTCACCTAGAACACCTAATCTATCTGATGTTTAGACTCCAATGCTTCGTCATATTGGAATCTATTACTATCCATGAGTTGGAGTCTAATCTGTGGAGCCAGTTAGTTCTTGTAAACATTCTTGTAGAACTCAACCTTATAAGATTCCCAGAGAACACTGATATCTGCTAGCCTGATGCCTGAGCTACTGTAACTAATCAGTCTATTGTTGGCTCCCTGACAAGGACAAGTACATGTGAGAAATACCTAAAGTTATAATGTCAGAAAACACTTCTGGGGTCAGCTAAAGTACTCTAAGCTAGACCTGTCTTATCTTTCCCTGTTCCATCAACAAAGCCCCTTAAGAAATATTCAAGAAATCTGATAAAAATATTACTGTAACGTTGCAGAGGGAGTTTCCAGCATGTTGTGTTACTGCTGCTGAAATCTACATATTGCTCCTTTAAAACGATGAACACATTAATAATCCAATAATATGATAAAGTAAAGTATGGTAAAGTATAGTATGGTAAAGTATATTTTGAAGTACTTTTACTTAAACCTGCAGTGCAGAACCTTTGTTTCCCCCTTCTTGCAGTTAAACACTGTTGGCACGTCCTCATGATGTAGACCTACAGGTTAACTCCTCCCAGGCTCAAGTTCACAGCTAGTAACAAAAATACTGTACACAGTTCCTAGACAACAATCCATTATTTAGGTAGAGTAAATGAAACAGCTACATAGCCTGCTCCAAGTGTTTTACAAATAGCAACCTGTCTGAGAGCAGTGACACCAGTGGCTCTCCAGGTTTGTCCTCACGTCTGTCACTTTCTTTGTGACTGTAGTTTGGTTTTATCTGAAGCAAACAAACTTTTTTTGATGTTTTTGTTTTTGTTGCCATACTCCTAGCTGCTCTAGCTGCTCTGTCGCTACGGTTGCTTCAGAGCCATGTAGAGAGAGGGTTGCATCATCTCCATTCAGTTTCAATTCAAGTGGCTTTATTGGCATGACTGCATAACGCTGCCAAAGCATATTAAGACTAACTATAAAATCATAATAAACAGTAAAACATTGTCATAATAAACTTTCTGTCTTTCTGTCTAGTGGACCTTTTTCTTACAGCAGCTTAACTTTCATTGGTTGCTGCCGGTTGTCCATCCTTAATTACATTTCAATTCCGTATTCCTGTAATCAAATGTCCTGATCAGGGAGACTTGTGGGATTACATGGACACAATACTCCCATTGATTTCTAATGGAGATGTTTTTCTGCCTATTTATTGCGTGATTCCCAATGTCTTCTTGCTCTTGTTTTGATCACAATTGTGCTTTATATCCATAGAATATAGGACTCTCTGTTGAAAGTGGAAAATTGTTCAAGAGTAATGTCATTCAGCAGTGGCTCCTTCTATCCACTCTAATCCACCCTCTCCACACAGAGACCCCGCTGTGCTCCATGCTTCCTGCTAACTGACTGCCTTAGCACATTCTCTGCCCTTGCTGGGCGCACACACACACACACACACACACACACACACACACTGTGCAAGGAGCTCAATGATACAAAACCACACTAAGACACAAGGACAAGCACTTGCAAACATCCCCATATGTGTACCGATCGCCTATTATTCCTTAGCATTCTGTAGTTTATACTATGTCCATGAGGAATACATGTTTTGATTTGCCAGAGGACATTCATTTATTTCATGTGATGCAGTAGCCTTGTCACTGTCCCAGCTATGCATACTGTTAGCAATAGTTTGCATAGCTGGAAGGATGTGAATAGTAGCATTTAGCCAGCGAATTTTCAATAACTTAATTGCTGATTACTGTATAGGTCGTACATTCTGACATGTGGCATTATGAAACTGGACGTTCACTCAAAGGATAAGGCTGCAGATATATTTTTCTTTTCTTCAACAAATCCCATGAAAAGACAGGACAAAAAACATCAAATGGCTAAAACCATCAATGTGTCTGTCTCTCAGTACTTTTTGCCTTCCCTACTGTGTCTGTGGCTCTCAGCTCCAAGCACATTGGTTCCTAATGGAGCTCACAGATATATAGTTTCATGTTTAACAAGCTCAGTAATTTCCTAAAACAGCTGCTTACTGTAGTTTTTACCAAACATTGTGCATCTGTTAGGGACTATTTTCAGCGGCGGATGAATCCACATATGGTGCTCTAGTGAGTGTTTGGGGCAGCAGGATGGTGTATGTGTTCATGATGAAGGAACATGTGATCCAGTGCAGCAGCGAGGCTCACTGATGGGTTTAATAGTTTCAGAAGAAGAGACATCAGGCTGTGACTTGTTAGTAGAAACTTTTTGATTGGCTCTTTTTAAAGGAATTGATGACTATAGGGAAATATTGTATTTTCCTTGAATAATATGCGGACCACCAGACCTCTTATGTGTTATCATGATGTCAAATGCTCCCTTTGGGCAACACTTTTTTTGCCAAGCAAAGTATCTTAAAAACTGCTGACAGATCTTAAATTGCTGTTCATTTTCATCAACCCCAGAGAATGAATCCTAATATTACTGTTGATCAGACCCTTCCTCTGGTTTCACCATCAGGCCAAAATGTCCATTTACACATAAGAAACAGTAAATGGCAGGTTGCCGTGAAATTTGCCTAGGATATCATCCTCACTTAGAGGATCAACCCTTTTCATTTTGGACACTGCATGAGCCATTGTGCCTCTCCCAGGCAAAAATATGAACTTTGCTCATAATATTTTGATGTAGCAGTAAGATAAATCAATCTTTGCTGGTTTTAATGAGGCTAAGACCCGTTTTTCCTCCCACAATCCTTAGGACAGGTTTTATTATGGAGTGTGATGATTTTACCTGTGTTTTAAACTTGTTTTAGAGTAGTAGTAGAGTAAAACAATTTCTATGCGTATATGTTTATCATGTTTACCATTACCATGTTTATCTTCTTAAGTAAAGCCAACTATCAGGCAAAGGGAAACGTGCGTGAGATTTTGGTGTAAAATTGAGTCTTCCAATAATAGTTATGATTCATCTCATCTGAATTTTGATTCAACTGAGCTATCAAGCTGACTGTTTTTTTACTTAATCAACCTGCACATCACTGGTGGCCTCTCCCCAGGGCTACAGATGGTAATTAATTAATGAGACAGTAAATGTTGCTCAATAATGTTTTGTTGATTGTCGCTGTTAAATACAAATAAAAAAGTAAAAAAGTAAATAAAATATTGAACATGTTTTCATTCTGTGTGTCCAGGTATCCCACCTGCCAGCGGGACAGGTACCCTTCAGATGTACCTGCTGGACATAAACGACAATGCACCACATGTGTTCCCCCCTGAGGTGGAAATGTGTGAGAAGCCAGATCCTAACGCTATCAACGTCACAGCCAGTGACTCCGACCTGACCCCTAACGCTGGACCGTTCGCCTTCGAGTTGGCCATTCGTCCATCAGATGTACGCCGCAACTGGACGCTCAGTCGTGTCAATGGTCAGTATGGAACAACGTGTCTGAGTATGTCAATTTTAATCATTAATTTATTCATTCTCTTACTCTCACTGCCTGCTTAAAGGGAATAATGCATAAAAAGATCTACCTCTACCTCAGCCTTTGTCACGTCCGGAGAGGCCAAAAGGCTTTATTTACCTCATAGTAAACTGTTACTCCAGGTCCAGTAAAATATTTTAACTAGAGTGCATTTGAGACTACAGGCTTGGACTGAGTCAGACATAAATCCCCAAAAACTGCCATTTGAAATTTGACTTGGACATGACTGCAAGGAGACTGGAGTTATTTGAAACCTGACTCTGAATAGTTGATGTGAAACTTAAAAGCAAAAACATGTTTCATGTTTTTATCCAGAACAAAGCAGTAACAATAAAAAAGAAAGCTAAAGCATGCCTTATTTATTAAATGGGTTTATGCATAGACAGGACGTGGTCTTCACTTTGTAAAAATGACTGCTAACACAGTACTGAAAACTAAATGTTTAAATGCTGTGTCAGTGTAATGGTCAGCATTAGACTTACAAAAAGGCTTCCTGCACTGTTGTCATACACCACTCAAGTCTTCTTCTCAGGGGGTCCTGTGTTTAAGGTGAACCAGCAGAGATCTTAAGGTGTAGATTGGTTTGTAGCTTGAAGACTATCGCTAGATAGATAGAGCAATATTTTGAGAAATGCTATTAATACCGGATTTTAAAGAACTTAAAGATAACAATAATGAATTAATCCTAGAAGAAGGACATACAGCAAACCTCGCCGCCAAGTATGTGTCCATGTGTCACAACATGAGGGACAGCGAGTGACTCAGCCAAATGTTACACTTAACGTTTGCTGCGTGGCAGGTTAAAGCCCCCCTCCAGTGTATTTTGACATTTCTATGATATTTCATATTTTTCTGAGTCATTTCCTTACAATGTTGATTACCCACATAGTTTGCCAAATATTTTTTGCCAAATAGCTTAATTTTGTGCTCAAAGTTGCAAAAGTTGCTTAGTTGTTAAAACGGGGTTGTGACGTATGACTATAGAAATTCCATAAGTCATACGTCATTCTCCAAACTTGCGCAGGTGCACTGTCATGCCTCGTTAAAAACTATCACGGCTCCTTTAGGCAGAGCATCAAACCGATAAACATCGTTGTGAGCTAGCTAACCAATATATCATGTCATTTACTTAGAACTTACAGTAGGTATGACTCTCTGTGTCTGATTGTTGGTTTGTCCTTCTAGTTTAGTTAGCTAAGTTAACCAAGTTGTAGTTAGCCAGGTGTAGTTAGCTAGCATAGTTATTGCAAAAAGTTAGTTAACAGAGGGTTTCCTCCTCTTGGTTTAGTGTGCTCATTTTCATTATGGCATCTGTGCATGCGGTGTTGGAGGACAGATGACAGAAAACGCGTTGCACTTTCACCTGCTACCGTCTTATATACAGTCTGCAACATGCATTTTGCTGACGACCGTTTTACCAATGCATCGGCGGAGCCACCCCCCACACCCCCGCGGTAAAGTAAGCGCACCATAAAACGTAGCTGGGAGTTATTGTGTGCAGTGCGTGACAGGACCATCGACTGTATGATTGATAACAGCTGATACGCTTCTTAAGTTTCAGTGCGCTGAGCGCTAAGGACCTCCATATTAATGAGCTACTAGTTGACAAAAACAAGCAGAGAAGCCACACACTTGTGGTGCCAATGCTCATTATTGAAAATTTACCAAAAGTTTTGATACAGTATATAGGTTATCATCATCAGAGTAGTTATGACTTGTGATTGTGTAGCTGCTCTTGTCACATCTTTGCCTCTTGCTTGGCCAAAGCCATGAGTGATTCTTTTATAAAACTAATTATCTTACACATCTACAAAACTCAGTACACATTTAGAAATATAACATTATACACTGAAACACACATGAACAGAGTGTGGCGGCCCCTCTGCGGGGTTCATACTGCTGTTGGTGTGCTTTCTGTCTCCATGGCTGCAGACCTGATTGGCAGGGTAATCAGTGGCATGGGACACAACCGGGCCCCGTGTGCCTCATGCATATAAGCCCAGGCAGCAGTCAGTCTTGGGTTGGACCTCCTCATCTCACAGCTTCCTTTGTTTGTTTGGTTTCTTGTCTTGCACAACATCCATGCAGCACATTTTCACTCATCCACTCCGTACACTACTGACTATACAGATTCTTCCCACTAATTGGTTGGCTTATTTTCTTATAAATAAATCACTGTTATTTAGTTTACCCTGTGTCCCCCGTTTTTGTCCAGTCCATGAGCCGGGCTGTGACAACAGGAAGAACCTGCAAACTCTACACAGAGAAGCCCATAGCTGGATTCAAACCTGCCTCATGAATTGAAATTAATTAATGAATTATTAGGATGTAATACTCACTCACACACAGACAACACGTCATGTTAATTAATAAATATTTTTACTTTGTCAGCTAACGCTAGTTCGCTAGTGTGAATAAGTGATTTGAGTGCACAACTCACCGTTTCAGCAACGCTGATAGCGTCGCTCCTCAGCTCCAGACTTCTGATACCATTTCCTCCACCGATGCATCGGTGAAACAGCCGTCAGTAAAATACATGTTGCAGACTGTGTATAAAAAGGTTGCAGGTGAAAGTGCGACATGTTTTCTGTCATCTCAAGACATCCAACCACTGATCCAACATACAGATGCCATAATGAAGAGGAATAATAATTATAAACTAAAAAATAAAATGAACACTCTCTGTTAACTAACTTTTTGCAATAACTATGCTAGCTAACTACACCTGGCTAACTACAACTTAGTTAACTTAGCTCACTAAACTAGAAAGACAAACCTACACTCAGACACACAGACACAGAGAGTCATACCTACTGTAAGTTCTAAGTAAAATATATGATAAATTGGTTAGCTAGCTGACAACGATGTTTATCGGTTTGACGCTCTGACTTAACGAGGCGTGAGTTTTTTTAACGAGATATGACAGCGCCTGCGCAAGCTTCTTCTTCTTTTTTTCCGGCAGTCCTGCGCAAGTTTGGAGAATGACGTATGACTTATGGAATTACTATAGTCATACGTCACAACCCCGTTTTAGCAACCAAGCAATTTTTGCAACTTTGAGCACAAAATTAAGCTATTTGGCAAAAAATATTTGGCAAACTATGTGGGTAATCAACATTTTAAGGAAATGACTCGGTAAAATATGAAATATCATAGAAATGTCAAAATTAACTGGAGGGGGGCTATATATATATATATATATATATACAATACATATAACACTTAATCAAAAAAAGCACACTGAACTGAACGTAACTAATAAATATAATGGAGTCCTCCCTGTTAGTGTGTCCAGGATGCTTTTAAGTGGGGGTGAGATTCATCTTCCACTCCCCAAACCCGTTGACCTGAACGGCCCAGTGCATTTGCTGCACCATACTTAACATATCCTCCGGACTAAAGTTCTATACTTGGGTATAATATATATTAGATGTTCACTGAGGTCAGGAGATAGGTCCACCAAGCGTTTTTTACCAGCTGAAAACACCAGCTGCTCTTCTGGGAGCGCTAGGCTTTGCTTTGGAGGTGCAGCGTTGTTGGCTTTTTTTGGCTTGATACCGTGGCTAATATCCGTGGAGGTGATGTGCTGCAAGTAGGCTACCTAAATTTACTCAATGTAAAAATGTCACCACAAAGTAGGGTAAACCTACGTGCTCCGGCCCTTGCTCTGCATGAAGAGAAGGCTTTAACATGTAGAGCAAGGGGACAGACTTGCTATACGTGGGTTCATGAGATTTTGTTGGCGAGAAAGCACCTCACCGAGTAGGTTCATCGTTTCGTTCAAGAGATGGTTCGGTGTGGTGTTTGTTCCACCCCTCCTGCACTGTGATTGGACGGCTGGGTAAAAAGTGACAGTGACGAGTTTCACCCAAAGTTGAAAATGTATCAAATCTCGGCGACCGGGAAAAACACCCAGTGCCCAGCGTGGAATAGACATTTAGCGCCTCGTCACACTGCTGCCATTTTTACCATGTTGGAAATACGCGGCACTCCCATGGCAATGAATTGAATAACGACGCTGGCCTCAGGAAAAACGCTTTGGTGTACACAGGCCCATATGGTCCTAAACTCTGGAATAAGCCACTAAATCTTACCTTGAGATTAGCGCTATATTACTGAAGTTGAATTGAACTGAATCAGAATATTTACCACAGATGTGTATTCCCACGGTCAATAATGAAACTCTACACTCGACAACATGAGACTTGACTTATAACCGTCCCAAAAGTCCACTGGCAAGTAGAGGTAGATGATAATATAATCACAACAAATTTTCCTTCCACTGACTGTGAGCTGGGTTTGATGCATCATATCAAGGAACTAGTCTAACCTCAGACTGATTCATCTTAGAAATAATCAGAAGGAGGAATATTGTGCTAAGAATGTCATAAACCAGAGGACTTTGGACCAGAGGACATGTGACAGTGGCGACCAGCTACAGGTGATGGTTCAAGAACCTCCACTGGCCTGCAGTGACTAACCTACCATTTTGCCTTTGTGAACTTGCCATGTTTGATTTAATTTCTAGAATACTTCAACATTTGTACAGGAAACAGTTTTCTCTATTACTGGCTATTGCTTTCATTCCATTTCCTTGATTTCATTTAGAACACTATACGAAAGAGAAATGATCCACTTTCTCCTCTTAGATTAAAGCTACATAACAAGGTAAATCTGGCCCTGTTTGATTGTAAATCAGATGTCTGGGGAACAATTGCCATTCAGTTGCCGGAGCCATTTAGAAATAGACAAGTTATTCTCTTTTTCACTACAGTTTTTCCTACCTCACAATCACTAATTGATTTTTGTGGGTTCAGGCCTGGTGTAGGGTTTGTGTAAAGTTTCTAAATCCATTTCCATTTTAGCTGGCATCTTGAAAATTAATATAAAATAATATTAATATTTTCAGCAACTGCTGTTCAAATGTATTCTGCAAAGCAAAAACCCACAGCTGCTCCAGTGACCGCCACTAGCAGACTCTAGCAGAACTGGGCAGCTCCCAGTGTAATTGAGTGGAAGAGCATCAGTATGAAGCAGGATGAAGTCTGTAGGTGAGGAACTACTGCGCTTTCCTATCTTTCAATTTCTCTGTCTATCTAACCTTCCATCTTTCTCTTATCATACTCTAGGTGAGTACGCCCAGCTTCGACTGCGGATCGGCTCCCTGGCCAGTGGGATCTACGAGGTTCCTATCATGATCACAGACTCTGGCAACCTGCCCATGTCCAACACGTCCTACCTGAGGGTTAAGGTCTGCCAGTGTGATCACCATGGAGACTGTGTAGACATGGAGCGAATCATTGCTGCTGGGCTGGGTACCGGAGCCATCATCGCCATCCTCATCTGTATCATCATACTATTAGGTGAGCCACACACACAGGTTGTTGCTGTAACACTTAGTAGACTGAACACAATATACACGATGTGTAGAAACTGAATTTGAATTGACAGGAACTATGCAAACGTTACAACCCCTTAAATTTCAGCCATGGAAAAAATAAATGTAAAAATATAAAGAAATAATAAGTGTATTTTCTGCTTTAAAGCTGACATCTGAAGCTAGCAACACTTTCCATCCACAGTTGTTGTGGCAGGCTGTATGGAAGGCCTTTGTAAAGTGTGAATCTTCTTGGCTGAAGCCTGATTGAAAGTGTAATACATGTATATATTACAATATGGATATGAATATCTTTTTGCCTACATCCATCACAGTTTACAGACCTCCCTTTGATAACAACTATTGGATGGATTGGCATACAGTTCTGTGGTACAAGAGGGTACATACACAAGGCACAAGGGGCAGTAGTGGGGTTTGGGGTAACAGTCACATTTTGTCCATTAATTACCACAGGGAAACAAGTATAATTTTACTCCATCTATTATTTACATTTAAAGGTAAAGAAATAACCACTTTTGTTCCAGTTACTCTTAGTGAAGCTTGTTTGGTAAAGCATAGGTTTGCCATGGCAGAGATCCCAGGCTCTAATCCCGTGAGTGTCAAGCCGGTTGCAGTTTTTCATGAATTATGTACTTGTTAACAAGTAGCACTTCATTTTGAGCTGCGTCCTCACCATATTGCTGAAAGGTGAGTGTAGTGTTGAGTGGACAAACAGGAACTTGTGGTCTGACTTGTTTAGAGTAAATTAAATGTTTTGATTAGACAGTTTGAATAAAAGCACCTTGGCCAACTGGGCTTTTTTGAAAACAGGCCCAGTGAGAGAGCTTTGCAGGCTGAGCTGTGGCAGAAAAATTATTAGTGCAGCAGGCAACATTTGAGACTAGAGAAGCCTTATTGAAATGGAATCTACACTATATTTTAATAACTGCAAATTTCACTGGAAATTGTAACTGCACCTCATGTTGTACAATTAGAAATGTACAAAACTTTCAAATAATTTTTCATGGCCATTTTTGAGCACACATTGCAGGAGGGTGATCCAACAGTACCTACAAAAGGCAAATGGAACAAAAGAAAATAGAGCTTCAAGCAGCAATACTGTACAGTAAGGGCTGCAGTTTCTTAGTATGGATGGACTATTCTTTCCCACAAAGTATAATACACTTTTAATTAGTAATTACATTATGACTTAATTACTTGCTAAATTATTCATGCAGCATTGTTAATTTCCTATATCCCTTATACAGCAGATATTTAAAATGGAAGTGTTGAAAGGGGATAAGTTTCACTTTAGGTGTAGTTTCTTAATAAAGTGTCACTTTAAGTTTGAGCATGTTAGTGGAAGCGTGAGTTGTTGTGAAAGCGCTGATGAAGGGGTCAGGATTCTGATTAGGAGTAAGTGTGACATTATTTGAAATGTAGAGTTAGGTGGAATAGCTGAATAATGTTTCTTTATTGATCTTTTGTGAATTTCCAGTTCAAATGTTTTCAAAACAAAATGTTGCAATGGCACCAGCATTAGAGACTAACACCTGTAACATCTTGGGCAGTTTGATCATGGAATAGCAGTTTGTGAAGAGGACAGAAGGAAGAAGAATGGAAAAGGACAGAGCCAGCGGAAGTAATGATCACATAAAGACAGAAGAGTTAGTTTTATGCTCTATATGTGGCACGTTGACCACGCTATGGAATGAGGCCAATTCTGGAGTCCGGCACAAGCAGTGGTCTTGTTATATTAAATAGACTAGATATGTTGTCATGTTGAAAGGCTGTGAGGCTGCAAGCAGCCAGTCTTTGATGTTGTTTCACAGAAAAATGTTAGTAATGGTGACAAGCCATTTTTCAAATCGTCTCTGTGGGGTTGGAATTGTCCTCACTTACAATTTCACTGAGCGTCCTAATGTATTTTGGGCCTTGCAGGTACAGCAGTGTGGGTTTACAAACATGCACATACACACCCTCAGCTCCTCTGTCTCATAAAACTTTAGATATGAGAAGATTAATATGATCAAAAGGAGAAAGATTCGCAAGTTTTTAAACCCACCAGTTGTGGCCTCAGTTGTGTGTTTCTGTCATTCCTTAAAATACAGCTCTTATATGAGGGGATTTCAGTGGTTGTTTGGTTCTACAAGGCTGAGCAGATAACAGAGGCTTTGCAGTGACATAAATCTTGAATTAATTATAAGGAAACAGGTCTCCTGGAAAACAGGCTGATAATTGAACATGTCTGAAAGCAGAACCAGAAAAACACAGATATAGTAGCATAGCGAGTAGAGGGTTGCAATGTAGCTGTAAAAATAAGTAACATTTAATGAGGTAGCTGTGTATCCAAATGTTGAGAAGTTGAAGAATGTAGAGATGTATTTGCCATCACACAGTAACAGCTGTGGCAGCTAGTGGTATTTTAGAGCAGTGGTTTCCAGTCTTTTTGGCTTGTCATCTCTTAAAACGAAGCAAAGTCTACTTGCGACCCCTTGTCACAGTTTATGGCCTTAGTGTGGATTGGGGTTTAGCGCCAATGGATTAAAGGTTAGGTCTTATTTCTAACAAACTAGATGACGACTCAGAGATTTTATATTATTATTATTATTATTATTATTCCCTCTTCTTCTTCTTCGTATGCATTCAACGTAGTGACCAGCATCTACACTGCCAGAATTATCCAAGAAGAAGAACAACAACGTTGTGACAAAACACGCTCTGCATGCATACTGTCAAAATAGATTATTTATATCTAGAACTCCCCAGGCAAAAAAAGTTATGCAGCGGAACATTTGGGAGTGTATGATGCTAGTCAGGTTAGCCAAGTTAGTCAGGCTTCTGTACTGTTGCTGCCTCTGAATGGCAAACTCAAATGAGAGACCAGAGCTGGAGGATTGCCCCGTGATATTTAGATCCACTGTATGGGTAGAAAACAATTAGTGTCAAACCATAAGTCGACATTGTTCAACTGAAGTCGGAAATGTCTGCGGAAACATATTCGGGTCTCACCCGAATATGTTGATTAGTGAAACAAGACTGGAAGCCTCGCTACATGTCTGTGAAGGTTCTCAGTCATCCAGGTCATAGTTATCCAACGAAGGTTGAGGTCAAGGGTACTAGAATACCCTACTGGGATACTAGAAGATGTTTCGTCCCTAATCCAAGAGACTTCTTCAGTTCTGACTGACTGGTAGGGAAACTCATCTATTTGACCTCTGTGGGATCGTTTGCCAGGATCGTCGATGCCCCTGGTTTGTTATTGCTCCTAGCTGTGGTAACGACAGCCGTCATGGTCTTTAGAACCACCCGTGGCCAAATCTGAACGACCATCGTTGGTATCTTCACCTGAGGCCAATAGGTTACGTTTGTTGAGTTTCCTGGGAAGTGATGAAAGGACAGCATTGTAAGTGGGGGATAAGTGGTGGCGTAGACCCCCTCCTCTGTTCAGCGATGGCTTCTTAACCCAGGTGTAAATGGCTTCCTGGACACCTCTTTCAAACCATCCATCTTCTCTGTCTAAAATGTGCACCTGGTGGTCCTCAAACGAGTGTCCTCTGTTCTTCAGATGTAGGTAAACTGCTGATGCTTGACCTGAGGAGTTGGCCCTTCTGTGTTGAGCCATGCGTTTGTGTAGTGGTTGTTTAGTCTCCCCAATATACAGGTCTGTGCATTCCTCACTGCATTGGACCGCATACACTAGATTGCTTTTCTTGTGTTTGGGTGTGCGGTCTTTGGGGTGTACCAGCATCTGTCTTAGTGGGTTCTTGGGTTTAAAAAACACAGGGATGTGGTGATTGTTGAAAATTCTCTGATACTCCAGACACATGGAATCACAATGTTGTTGCATTTGACCTTCTTCTCATCATCCCCTGTAGTGTTGGTCTTCCTGGATTTTGTGGCTGTTTTCACAAAGGTCAATTTAGGCTTTTCACAGGCTGTAAGTGCCCCCTTCAGGTGGTTCTATTCCTTCTCTCTGGCTTCTGCACTTGTTGGTATGTGGTCCGCTCTGTGGTTCAGGGTTCTGATGACTCCTAACTTGTGTTCCAGTGGGTGGTGGGAATCAAAAAAGTAAGTATTGGTCCGTGTGTGTGGGTTTCCTGCAAACCTCAATTTGCAGGCTTCTGTCCTCTTCGATGTGTACAGCACAGTCCATGAACGCCAAACTGTTGTTGTGGGCGTCTTCTCGTGTGAACTTGATGTTTCTACCCACGGAGTTGATGTGTTCTTTGAAAGCTTGCACTTCCTGGGTTTTAATTTTGACCACATACATGTGTGTCATCCACATACCTGTACCAGTAGTTCGGTGCTGTTCCTCTGAAGGAGTTGAGGGCTTTTCCCTCCACTTCTTCCATGAAGATGTTAGACACAATGGGTGACACTGTCTGTAGAATCCTCCTTTGTACTGGAAATAGGTGGTGTTTAGACAGAGGTCGAGTAATTTACAGATCTGGTCAGGGCTGAGGCTAGTTCTGTTGTCCAGGTTGTTGTCGTGTAGTAGCCGTTTACTTACGGATTCTATTGCCTCCATGGTGGTGATGCAGGTGAACAAAGAGATCACATCATAGGACACCATGGTTTCATCTGGGTCCAGTTTCAGTCCTTGAACTTTGTTAACAAAGTCAATGGAGTTTTGGATGTGGTGGGATGTGTTACCAACCAAAGGGGCTAAGATGGTAGATTTGTGTTTGGCAGTGTTGTAGGAGACCCAGTTGATGCTGCTGATAATAAGCCTGAGTGGGGCTCCTTCTTTGTGTATCTTAGGTATTCCATATATGCAAGGAATGGTGAGGTTGGAAGGGGGGGCCTTCACATTAGAAAGGGCTGCCGATACCTTTAGCCTGAGCTGTTCTGCTTCTGTTTCTGTTAATGGCCGATTCTGTAGCTGTGATGAGGTCCACTATAGGTAGTTGCTGTGGTGTGACGGTAAAGTTTAATCCTTTGGCCAAAACGTCTTGTTCTGGTTGGGTGAGTTCCCTATCTGACAGATTTTTCACCCATCTGTTATCTGTTTCCCTTGTTGTGGGGTTGTCGTCCTTACTCCTCCAAGACAATTCTCCTGTTTTGTTTGCGTTGCCGGCTCTTGCCTGTAGGTTTTGGAATTTTTGGATCTGTCTTTTCTTGCTCTTGTTGTGTTGAGATAGCTGCGCTTTCTTGATGAAATCCATGACCTTTTCCAGTACTGTACTAGGCAGATGTGTTTCCAGTTTTTTGTGTAAGTTGCCCGATTCCTTAATCAGGGCTTCAGTGGTGAAATGGATCTGTCTCACTCTCTCATTCAGAAGCTGGTGTTGTGCTTTCTCTAAGATTATACCGGCTCTGTGTCCTTTCACCGTGGAGCGTAAGTGTAGGCTGCTGGGTATGATTTTGTGTTGTCGGCATCTCAGGTTAAATCTTAGGTGGTTTCTGTAGTCTGCAATTTTCCTGGCTATTCTTTCATACTCAATACCAATCTGAGGGTGTTCATCCCAAAATGACTAGCAAGATGTCTGAAGGACTGCAATGTGCCTTTATATCAGTCAACCCGTTAGGCCTTCCCTGTTTAAACCAGCATAAGATGCAGATTATCAGTGTGTATCCTTTCACAATAATTCTTATTGTCAGGTAATTATACACTAATGCAAATATACTTATGAATATTATTTTCCATTTCTTCCATATTCTGCCAATACAAACCCCCCTAAATGTTACACACTCGTCTTTTAACTGTTCAGTAAGAATGGCCAATGAGCCCCTAAATGTTTAGATTTTTCAAAATAAATGACAAAAATGTTATCATCTACATGTTTTTGTTTTCCCTGCTGTAACGAAAATGTACTGAACAGTGACCACAAATCCAAGGTACATACCGACCCGTGAATTTTGCGTACTTTTACCCCCCTACTAGCCCGACACAGCACAGCAGGGCGGGGCTTGAGGCAACCCTCCCCTCTCATGAACATGAATTTTCTCTTGTATTAACCTGTGTCCTCATCTTCTTGTCACACTTTGTCTGCAGTGCTGGTGCTGCTGTTTGTGATGTGGATGAAGAGGCGGGATAAGGAACGTCAGGCCAAGCAGCTCCTCATTGACCCAGAGGACGACGTCCGAGACAACATCCTCAAATACGACGAGGAGGGAGGAGGAGAGGAGGACCAGGTACACGTGCGCACACTATAAAGAATTATAAAAAAAACTATTAAGAAGTCCAAGAAGCCATTTGCACTAATCACTCAATCGATGTTTCTGTCTCTACTATTATTGTGTTGGTATGTTATTTCTGATAAGCTGAGCTGACTGTAGGTTAATGTTACATTACCTGTGATTGGTGGTTTTGACTCTAGGTTTAAATCGGCCTCCAGCTGCACTTATGTTTATCAATACTAAATATATGCACATCCTCTTAGCAATTCTTGCCTCCTTCTTCCGCACGCACACTCATACACACATATGCTCAGAAACGAACCATAAAAGGCACAAAATGTTGCCACACAGTCACATACTCTGCCTCTCTACAGTTTTCAATCATCTGTCCTCCAGCTAAGATTAAGTGTACTACAAAAGAGGACCTCGAACAGGATTAATTGCTTTCTGTTGGAGAACAATTTCCTGTGTCCCTCCACACAACTCCTCCACTGGTGCCAAGCACATAAGCTGCTCCGCACCGATGCTGGGAAAAATGTTTAACCCTCATTTGCCCGGTCAACAAGACTGAGAACATGCTTTACTGTAAAAGGAAGGGAGTTAACACTGTCTATGTACACAATGTACCACACACACACTGGCAAACATCCACTTACAGCTAAGATAAGAGATATGAGAAGCTTTATTTATCCCTCATTAGGGAAATTCACTTGTTACAACAGATAAGAAAACACACAAAAAAATAGAATAGAATAATACAGAATATAATAGAAATAGAGTTATATGCACACATTTTATATACAGATGTGATTGATATTGAATATTGCACAGGTCACAGCAGGAGGTAATTGCACACTGTAGAAGTAAATATAATTGCACAGGACAAAATATATACAGCAGTGTAGTTTGCCGTTAATGTAGGCTATAAACAAGTGGGGGATTCATCATCATTTTACTGTTTGCTCGCTGTTGCACTGAAAATGAACAAAATTGCTTTTTATATAACATTTTATACAGACATGCATGGTCCCCAGAGAGTGGATCCTAATTGGTTGATCCCCTGACATTTTGTTTAGCGCCCTGAGCAGGTCATACGTTTCATTTACCAGAGGGATCGGCAGAAAACTGTGTACAAACATTCATGGCACCTGGAAAAAAATACCATTTCTCTAATTTGAACATTTGGTTTTGATTATTGAATTAATGGTAATTAAGAAATAAGAAAAGCTATTGCACACCACTTCAAATAACAATACACATAAAATGAACCCTTAAGTTGTGTTGTTTGACTTTGGTTGAGTTAATAACTTCCTCTCCATGAGTTAATATATGGAAGGAACCAACGTACATGTAATCTGTCCGCAGTATAAAGAACAGAGGAAAAGTTACTGAAAGAAAATCAGTGTTTGCTTCATTTTTCTTTCATTTATTTAAGCTTTGGATAAATTGCAGTCAGTCCCCATGCTAAGCATGACAAATACACGCACACAAACATACAGTACACATACACTTATTACCTCAATTCATAACAATTGTTCCCTCGCTTCTACACCTCACCTTTAATTAATACTTCTTTACCTCAGATGCTTGTTAAAGGTAACATAATGCAGTGGGGTGGACAGATTGGTTGTCCTGGAGCAGAGTATGGCTGGTGATATTTTGATTGGTGGAGAGGAAAATAATGCTGCATTTTAGAGCACAGAAGCAGGCAGAGGCTGTGCATGTGTTGTTGTTGATAGCAGTGATCATGCAGGATCTTGTCATATCACACTGTGAGATGATTCTGATAATATTTTGGTGTCAGACAGCATGGGAAAATACATGAAAGCAGAGACATGTCTTCAGCTTGCATCACCCATGTGCACTGCTCAGGCACTGTGCAGCAAACTTTGCTACTGTTTTTTTTTCTAAACTTTATTAAAAAGCATAACATATTTACATGCCACTGTTATGTATGTGTATATATCTATGGGGACTTATCAGTGCCTATAATCAGTGTATTATCATGTAGTATCCCAGTTTGTTGGATTGTAGAGGTGGGTTATAGCAGCAGCCACAATGTGAGAATGTAATATATCTAATGTTAGCTAGGTTGTTGCTTAGCAAACTGTGGCTACAGTTGCTGCTATGAAGTTAACGTGAAGCAAAAATGCAAAGTGGATAAGACAGTCCCAGAGCAGCACACCAGCTCCAGACAGTGATACTCACGACTGTCCTGCTGCTATAGTTAACATCACAACAACAACATGTCTTGGTGAACTAGAAAGCTGAATGTCTGTGGGTGAGTCATTTAACGTTACCTGACTGGAATTGTTTTTTCCACGTGTTTCCCATTTAGTGAGCCAGGGCTGTGTACAAACACCAGATTTTTTTCAGCGTGCCTATTCCCAAAAGACTCAACACACACTCACTTACACACAAACTATGCAGTCCTGTGAGCTACTAGGTTTCTAACCCATCAAAAATCAATAATTGTAGGCACCCAATAATTTTGTTGTGTTTAGCTTTTCAAATAGTAAATGTTACCAGACAGTTATATGTCTGTGCAGGGTTTTCAAATTATTTTGCATGTACAAGTGTCTGACCATGAACAATGAACTATAAAATAGTTCAATGAAATTAATTGAAATTAATGACTTCCTGGAAGGACATAGGCTACCATTAAAAAGTTCAAAACTTTCCAAACAAGGCATTTCATAGAGAAGTTGAAGGGTACCTTCGGCATCGAACATGGATTTCTCAAAGTGTTGGTATTTGACGTCTTGAGATGAGACCTGAGAGGCCATCAGTCTAGCTGGTCCTTGTATAGAAATACTGTACATGAAGAAGCACACAGCATTTCCTTTCTTCCTGCCAGGTCATTGCAGGGCTCTCAGCCACTCTTCAGTGAAAAGTATTCTGCTGGCCGGCCATTATTGTGAACAAAGCCCAAGGTCAGTCCTCAGTGTGCTGTTATTGTCCTGAAACGGCAGCTTTGGGCAATTTCCCTGGAGACCAGAGAGCACTAAATGGTTGCTGTGGTGACTCAGACAATGCCATTCAACATGAACAGATCAGAGGCCGTGACACATACTTCCCCTTTGCCCGCTGACTCTGCTGATGTTGTGTAAGAGAAGGTGAAAGAGGGACTGTGCTTCTCTAAGTGGATGCTAATTACATTAGCATTAGAGTCTGGTTCATTCCTCCCTGAGGACGGATGATGTTGGAGAAACGGTAGACGTTGCATCAGATGAGCTTGTGGTGCTCGTTTGAAATTCTCACTACATCAACTGTTAAGTACAGCTGGAACATTGAGGTAGTGCTAGGTCAATTTACTATAAGTGTATGTATGTGCTTCTCCTTCCTGATGAAGATAGCTACTTATTGAATGAGTCAAGTTCATTATGCTAGAGGCATGCAGTGCACTCAGCATTTATTATGCATTTATAGGTAAGTTTGTTAGGGCTTGGTAATAAAGTTCAAGCCAAGAACCCATTTTTGTGTGAATTTACAGCAGCCCATATATTCTGCCGAGGTCACATGATGTCTGTTTTTAAGGAGGGTTAGGTAGTAAGTAAGTGACGTAGTCTATTACAGCCTGCACATCATTGCATTATTAATCAAATCAGTCTTGGTATTATGCATTTCAAACAACGTACAGCTGGGATTTCACCATACTATGTTGCAGCAACAGGTCACCGTCTTCTCATTTATGTGATGCTTTAGTTGATTTCTGTGCACTAGCCTGACTGATTTTGGAACTTTAAACCTGATAACAAATTTGATATTTGAGTATTTTTAAATTTGACATTCCAATATATTGGCCGATATTCTTTTTATTTCTTTTTTACAGAAACACAAAACATAAACAGAGATTATCCCTAAAATGTGTTATGTGTAGTTATGAAACCTCACTAAGATAACATGACATAATGCAGTTTAAAAAGAGACTTTTTATTGTTAGAAATAGTACTTTTCACAGTTAAATGAACGAGGAGGGTCATCCATACTTTACTTTCAAGATTGTCACAATGCTGTGGTGGTTCAGGGAAAGGGTTAAAGCTTAAAGATGATTAAAGAGACGGCAGAAAGTAGAGCAAAAAACCTATAAGCATATAAGCATATCAGGTTCTCTTTCATTCTACATTGTCTACGTTGACAATGTCCAATTAGGAGTTTTCCAGCAGACACAGGGAGAATGGGGAAGTGGTTTATATCACCCAATAAAAGTTAGAGAATTTTGTAAAAGAAAAATCACATTAAGTCACAATATAGTCATAGATTACAACAACCTGCTGTGATGTGCGTTCCCCCAATAAGACAACTTTAGGACTGCAAAGGGAAAATGTGTTTTTCAGCTATGCTAGTAGCCTGACACTAGGTAATGTGTGTCTGTTGTTTGGTCGGTCACTCGGTCCACCACTTTGTTCCAGACTGAAATATCTTGACAATTATGAGACTGATCCCTGATGCTTTTCAGTCCAGCTGCACTGGAAACCAGACTGACAAGACTTCCTCCTGACTATTCTCTGAGTTCTGGGGCCTCATTTCATACTTAAGGGTCTGAGGATGGAGGGCTTGCTGTACGGATTTTAAAGCCTCTTGAGGCAGATTTGTGATTCGTGATATGGGGCTATATAAAAATAATTAACTTGACTTACTGTAATACTAACTTGTGAATGTGTGGTTATGTGTGTGTGTGTTTAGGACTACGATCTGAGTCAGCTGCAGCAGCCTGATGCCCTGGAGCCAGAGTGTGTCAAGGTGGGGATCAGACGCCTCGATGAGAGGCCCCTCCATCATGACCACCAGTACCCTGTCCGCTCTGCAGCCCCCCACCCAGGAGACATAGGAGACTTCATCCACGAGGTACAACACACAGGCTCTGTTTGCGTTGGACAAATACATCTGGGATCCTCCAATCATGCGATGCCTTTTACCATTTAAAACATCTTTGTGTAAAGTGTGACCACGGCACAGGACGGTGTCCCGTCCTTACTAACTGACACCCAATCTGTTTGCCCAGATTAAATTCTGGTGTCAGGCACATGCACTTCTCAGCACACAGGAAGTGATGAATCACAACTTGAGTGAAATACAAACTGTCTGTTCGACAGCAGTAAGCAAACACTGTCCAGAAAAAGCTGGATTTGTCAATGTTAGACCTTTTACTTCTCTCATCCCTTTTCTATCCTTTTGTATGAAGCATCAAAGGCGAGGTGTGTGCAGTTTACCTCATCACCTTACAGGATTTAGGGATATTGAAGTTCAAACTGTCTTTTCAAATAGAGCTGCTTAGTATTGGCCTCAGTTGTATGAGTGATATGTGATGATGTGTGTTTAAGAAACAGACTGTAGCGAGAGAGAGAGAGAGAGTACAGTGTCTGTGTGATCAGGATTAGCTGGCCTCACACTGGCCACAGCCTGACCACCTAACTGTAAATCTACTGAGTTTAGATCTAACCGTCAGTTCGGGGTTTGGGGAACACTGTCACTTTGTTCCATTTTCTTATACTATATACACGTAGTATTTCCTATTTTTGTTGGAGCACATAGCATAGCATACAGGACATTAGTACCGTATGCTATTTTGTACCAAAAAAATTGATGTGAAAACTTAAAGCTGCTTTTATGTTTTTTTTGCCAAACATATCAGCCACAGTAGCATGTTCACCAGCTACTCGTTGTCTTTATCTGTGTGCTGTTTGGTGCTGGACAAATACAGGTAGTGGAAAGTGGGTTCATCAGAGATTTAAAAAAAGAAAACAGCGACCTGCTGCTGCTGGAAATGAGTTTGATGAATGACTGAACCAAAACAACTAGCTTAAAGATGCTACAGTGGTAAAAAACAGTTGAAACAGAATCAACTTCTTAAGAAAACGCAACGTGACATCAGGCTGCAGTGGCCAATGTCGAGATCAGACCGGTCAAACTGCTCCACAGTCAACCTGAAATATCACTGGAAACGACCGCTATGCAGGCGACTTCATAGACCAAATGGTGAATCTCTCCCAGCTGTGTCCTCGCTTGGTTTATTTTGTGTACCCAACTTCAATGTCTGTGTCTGAGAGAGAGAGAGAGAGCGAGAGCAGTGGTGGTCGAGCAAGCTAGAGAGTGAATGAAGAAATGGAGCAGTGTAGTGTTGATGGAGTGAATTGCAGAGATCTATAGAGGTCTCTCCTCAGAGGGATTCCTGGTGTTACACTCAATTTTACACATGAAAGATGACAGAAGTAGTAATGTGAGAAAATGAGACAAGAGAAGTTCAAAGACTGCCCACTTCCACGCCTCCACACACCTGGCCACTTACTGCGTAATGCGAGGAGTTTGTCGGATTCTCTGTTTAGGAAAGTTCATGACCAAAACTGACTACACTGTCTGGACTACATTGTAATGTTTAAAAGTCTAGTACTGCTTCCATATTCTTTGTGTGTGCGAGATGAGTGTGTGTGCGTCTTTTGGCCGGGCTGCATAAAGACATCTGCCGTGCGGAGCTATGAATAATGAGCAGGAGCTGTCAGACATGGCAAGCTGATCGAGACAGCTTAATCTGGCAGACATGACAAGCTGATGCTTCTCGTCCTGCCTCTCCTCTCTCTCTCTCTGCGTTAATTCTCTCCTCCCATTGACTTTCAGAGTGACAGGAGTGTCTCGAGTCAGACGGCAGACGTGGCCCACAAAACATTTCCACAGATGATCAGATTTGCAGCTTTCATTTCTACCATTCTGAGCGGCAGTTGGAAGCAAAAAATACTGTTAGTTTAGGAACATTTTTTAGATGTTAATTTCAGATGGTACTTTTATTCTACACTTCAAATAAACTGTGTATGTGTCTAAAGCATGTGTGTGTGCAGGAGGGGGGTGGTGGTTTTTAAGTTCAGGCTACGCTGGGTAATCTGCTGAATCTCCTCCTGGAGATCGAGGCAGCATCTGTCCAGCCTGACCCAAATCCTCATCTCGTCTACGCTGCTCCATAATCCCTCCTTCTCCCCCAGCACGCCCTACTGTCCATCTCAATACACACACAAAAAACACAGCCTTTCTATTTAACACTCCCTCCCCCTTGCTGTCATCCCGCTCTTGTGCCTGTTCTGCAGGGGCCAAAATGGGACTCTGCTCCTTTTAGATGGTCTGAATGGGTCAGTAAGGGTCATCAGACATGGTTTCAGGGGTTTGACATGGGTGTTACGCTACTCTGCTTTGGTGTGAAATCATGAACACCGGTTTCTATAATACCCTATATAGTTACTATAGAAATATTATAGGATTACTGTAATCCTGCACTAGATATCGTCAGAGTCTTGTAGCTCTCTCAACCATAAATTCTGCTTTTCTTAGTCTCAGAGGCACTCTGTGGGTTGTTGCCCCGTCATGTGGAAAATCATGGCAGGCTCCATTTTTAAGGAAAGTTGACAGCTCTGCGTAGAAAATACAACATTCTCTGGTTTAGAGGTGATGTATGGATCCAAAGATTAAACCTATCTGGTATGAGTCTGGTCTGAATGTGCATTGTCTCTATATCACATCAATCCCAGGTTTTGTGTGTGAGGGTTTTATCAGTAATATTACTCCCCTGCCTCAGCCACCGCTGATAAAGTGCCAAGTAACAAATGGAATCCCCAGCTGATCCACTGGTGATGTGTAGTCACCGGCAGTAACCAACAGCAGACTATGGTACTGGGCACCTGTAGTTAATCTATCATAATGTATGCATGTGATACAGGATCTGAAGGGCATGGTTAAAATAATAAAAAAGATCCATATTTGGCCAGTCTTTTCATTTGCTTACCTTCCTGTCTCCTCTATTTTTATTTCCAGTCAAACCCGATTGATAATAGACCACCAGTCCTTATTCCATAAATACAGCAGACTAGTTGTTTTCACCACGGAGCTAGACAAGGATGCCCTCTCATGTCACTATTATTAATCTTCCTGTCTCCTCCATTTTTCTTTCCAGGGCCTGAAGGCAGCAGACAACGACCCCACCGCCCCCCCCTATGACTCCCTGCTGGTGTTTGACTATGAGGGCAGCGGCTCCACTGCTGGCTCCCTCAGCTCCCTGCACTCCTCCTCAAGCTGCGGAGACCAGGACTACGACTACCTTGGCGACTGGGGGCCACGCTTCCGCAAGCTGGCCGACCTGTATGGCGGAGGGGATGATTAGCACCCAAAACCCCCACCAACAACAACCACCCTCCCAACCCCATGCTTGCTCCAAGGCTCAGGTGGTGGGTGGGGTTAAAGAAAGAGGATATGGGGTAAACATGGGGTATGGATCGGCACTTCTGTATTACTACGGGACAGCTTGTAAAGAGACTTGCTGCCCCTTGACGACGGTTGATGACACTAGGGACCATTCTGACTCCTGGCCTAGCAAGGCCTGGCAACAGCTAGCATTCAGGCTAATGGACATTATCATCTGAGCGTTAGCCCCTGTGCTAACAAATGTGAGCAGCCAGAACAGTGCGCTCAGTGGGGATGTCTCGTTGATGGTTAAGAGCTACGACAGCCATGCTACAGACGCTCATTTACACTTGAATCTCACAGTACAGGAGCACTGGGGTCAAACGTGCCTTTTTGTACATTCTTTTGATTGTGTTCAGTCTTGATTCTGTACGTTGCTTTAAAGCTCCCGGTGTTTTGCAACGGCAACTGGAGGAGCACTTCGCCATGATAATGAGTGCTTGTGAAAGTGTGAGTGTGTGTGTGGGTTTCACCTCATTACCTGTATGTGTGTGTGATTGTGTGTGTGAGTCATTTCCACAGAGACACACTGGATGGACACTCTAAAGGGCAAAGACTACTAAGAGATGCCTTGGATGATCCTACCAGCAAAAAACATGGCTTTACTGTACAGCTCTGGGTGTTAAAGGTTTTCTTTTTTCCATCGAATTCAGTCCAAAAATTATAATTACTCTCCCAACGGTCTCCAAGTTTTGTCTGTTACACACAGTCCTTTACTGATGCCTGAAGTGGTATTATCCCTCACCAGAATCACAGCTGAGGCAATGGACCACCTCTCTCTGTGATACATTTGTCTCGTGGTCTCTGTGGCTTTTTGAAGTGCATGTCTGTGTGCATAAACCGCAGGCTGATTTCACTGCATTGCTCTGGTATTAATGTGACTGCCCGTGTTAACAAAGCCAGCTGAGATCAGAACCTTTTCATTTCCTCTCTGCTCCCCCACACTGTTTTTTCTCTGCAAACTCTGATCATTCCACATCACATCACGTCAAAGCTTTGATTGAATAGCTATAAAGAATGCCTGCCTCCCCTGGCTTTCAACATTCTTAGATAGTTGAGGACATTTAGTGCCACAATGAACTTAAATTATTTGATGCGGGAGATTTTTTACAAGCAGAAATTGTTATTTGTAGTGCAGTTTAAATATTGTGGTTATGTCCTTGCTGCCCTTTAAGAAATTGGAACTTAAAGTGGGATGTAGTTTGGCTTACATGCGGGATGACAAAATACTGCCGCAAACTGGTGAAAAACACGATAATAAAATATAATTTCCATGTACGTGTTGGTGCAGATGGAGGAAAACAGAAAGCAAAAACAACAAAAAAGAATAAAGGCCACGAGCAAAAAAAAAAGTTAATCTAAAAACATTTGGAGCACGTTTGGTTGCAGAGCAACAGTAAGATCTATGCAATGACAAACAAATACAGATTCCCATCATGAAGAGGATGAAATAAGTAGTGAAATTTGTAATGACTACGACTGAGAGAGCGAGGTTCAGCAGACATGTTTGTATTTACAGATGAAAATGTATGTTTGATGAACTGCTTGTGAATGGAATATAAAGTGACTGACAGGTGGCTAAGTCAGCTGCTTAAAATGACCAGTGCCGCACCTTTGGCCTGCATTGTCTGGATCTGCAGCAGAACGGTACAAGGGTGAAAGACCAGAATGTGAAACAGCCAGAAAAGCCATTAACCAAACTGCTCGCTCTACTTCTGCAAATACATATCTCTCTATAGGATTTCAGGAATTAAGTTGAATAAGTTAAGGAGATAAGTGGGTAAGTGTTGGACCAGTTTGGTCGAGAGCCAGTTATTTTGAAAACTTCTGGCCAGATTTTCATGACATTTTACATGCATATTCATGGTCCGTTGTGATAGACAAAATAGAAATTTAAAAGGTACAGAAAACAATAGAATCACATTTTTTGTATATTATACATTATACTAACATGGCAGACCGTGGGAGGTAATGGGAATCTCACAGCCATAAATGGATTTGAGCTAAAGGAGAAGGACTGGAACTGAACATCAACAATAAAACCACATGGGAAGTTTGTTGGAAGTAGCAGACCGACTAATGCTTCAGCTACACCAAAAAACATGAATACTTCTCATGAATGACAAAACAAGGTCTGCATTTGTTGGTTTGTATTTATGGGAGCATTGTGTAGCATTCCATGTCTGCTCAAGGCTACAGCTATAACAGTGAAATATGCGTAGCTAACAAATGCTCTATCAATTACCATACTGGCCTATTATAAGGTGAAATCGCATTATTAATGTAAATCCCTTGCGTGTAGCTTGTTTAAATAAGTGTTCATGTGCAGTTCATTTGTCATTCTTTTCAGCAGTCACATGGTCAAACACTCTGCTGCTGTGAATATGGAAATGTCTTGGTTTTCAAATATAATACGGGGTGTTATTTCATATTTCATATCCAGAAAAAATATTGTATTATAATTTGGGTCAATACCATAATTAGTGTAATTGTTATAAACTCACCAATTTTGTACCTTTAAAAATGAACGGCCAAACAGCCGTGCCATGTTGACTTCAGGGCCAGTGTTACATTGGGTTTCATGGCTGTATGACCTGCATTTCTTCCTGTCCCAGCCTCTGACAGTGTTGTGGTGGGTTATTTATTAGTAGGAGGCAGATGTTGGTCAAACCCAGAGCTGTACAAAAGAGCTTCATATTTTTGCCAGTTTGGTCTTCCAAAGCAAGTGAGAAGACATGTACAGTAATGCTAGACTTTAGATAGATACCTTCTGGTTTTGTTTTGCTTTTATCACAATGTAACTTATGCAGCTGATTGCTACATGTAATAAAGGGAGACATCAGTCCTTGTTTTGTAGCAAAGATACTTCTCGATACTCTGCTGTGGTGGATTAAATACAAAAAAAGGCAATGTTTCTTCTGTCTGCTGATGATTTGCCTTAGTGTTCTCTGGTACTCTCCAACTGGCTACTCACTGTAAACTGAAATATGTACAGATTGTATTTTTTTCTCTTGTTGTTCTTTTGGCTGTGGTCTATGAAAATGACATGCTAATATCCTGAATCCTTGTATATGTGTAATTTGGATTACAAATTAAAACGTTTTTGCATGTTTTTATCTTTTCATTATGGAAAATTTTTCAGATCTTTTGCAAAAAAGTTCCCTACACTAGAACTAAGTGGGCTCAGTAGTAGCGGAAATTTTAAAGCAATTTTTTAAGCCGGCTTGGGGGCAGTAGATGAAGCAGTAAACACATCATTGACATTTCCACATTCTAAAGCTGATATGGCTAACACATGCTGCCTAATTTACACATCCAGCAAACTCTTGTAGCTCAGATTTTGGTCGTCACCACCCCCTGAGGGAAATAAGTGACTATTTAGCTGCTAAGTGCTGCTACTGGAAACCGGATGATGAGTGTGATTAGACTGAACCAAAACAGTAAAGTTAAAGGTTCAATGTGTAAAATTTAGGATGATCTATTGACAGAAATGCAGTAGAGACAAGATGTATCACTCAGGGTGAAAAGAGGAGCTGCAGCAATGTGGAGTATGACAAAAAAATACGGTGTATTTGAAAATGAAACCATGTAAACCTGTTCTGGTACAACCCCTAAATAAGATTTTGAACCTGAAAATGAGCATAATACCACCTCTTTAATAGAGACTTAGAGGAGGTCATATATATGACCCAGGAACATTGAATCTACCTGTGGATCACTTTTCTCCAGTTCATGTTGGTCTGTATAAGATACCTCTCTCCATTTTTAGCCAGATGGAAATTAATGTGATGTAAAGGCGGGGCAGATGCCTGCAGTCAACTAAGCAACTTTGATAAGCTTATTGAAGCATTATAGTTTGCAATGTCTACATGACATATTCCAACTATCATGATTTTAGTTGACATGATGGTGGCTGCTCAAATTATAATCAGCTGGCTGAATAAGCTTTTTTGTTTTCTTTGACTACTATCACCTGAAGAATATATCAAGGGATTAAAGGACTTATGTCTCAGCAAGACCTGGAAAAACATATCCATGCATTTATCTTCAGTCGACTCGACTACTGTAACAGTGTCCTTACAGGCTCCCTAAGAAATCCATCAGACAGCTGCAGCTGATTCAGAACGCTGCTGCTCGAGTCCTCACTAAGACCAAAAAGATGGATCACATCACTCCAGCTCTGAGGTCTTTACATTGGCTTCCTGTATGTCAAAGAATTGATTTCAAAATCTTGCTGTTAGTTTATAAAGCACTAAATGGTTTAGGGCCAAAATACATTTCTGATCTTCTGCTTCGTTATGAACCATCCAGACCTCTCAGGTCGTCTGGGGCAGGTTTGCTTTCTGTCCCCAGAGTCAAAACTAAACAAGGAGAAGCAGCGTTCAGTTATTATGCTCCGTATATCTGGAACAAACTCCCAGATGACTGCAGGTCTGCTGAAACTGTCAGTTCTTTTAAATTAAGACTGAAGACTTTTCTTTTCACCATTGCTTTTAATTAAATATTTAGACGGTGAGAAATGAGTAGGTAATTGGGTGAAAAGATACCTGAGAGTGAGATTGAACAGAGTGAAGGAAGTGGTGTTAAATCTCGCACCTGAGTGATTTGCAGGAACCTCTGTCCACCTGTAAACGCGCAGGTGAGAATTTAGGGTCACCAATTAACCTAGCCTGCATGTCTTTGGATGGTGGGAGGAAGCTGTAGCACCCGGAGAGATGTTGTTGAAATGCGCTATACAAATACACTTGCCTTGCCTTGCATTGAGGTGGATGGTCAACAGCTGTCGTCACACTGATGATAAAGGTGCAGTCAGCACAAAATCAACACAAAAGCTCAGTGTTCTCCACTGAGTCATGGTTTGTGCTGGCCTCATGCTGCTGGCAGTGGCAGTCAGCCTTCTCAGCACTTCAGACACAGTGAACCTCCATGTGGAGGGAAGAAAGGAAAATCTAAAATATTCGACTTTTTCTGTGATAACTTCATTATTCCTTGTGTTTCAGGTTGTTATTGCTACAACATCTGTGTGTTGAAACAAATATGGTTACCTTCCATTTAAGGTTAGAAAAGATCATCATCAAGGTTAAACAACAGAAATGTAAATGTGGACCCTATAGTATGAAACACTTATCCTCAATTTATACTTTCCATCTCAATATGGTTACTGCATTAATCTTCATGATTACCCTGCTCCTTTCAGGTAGGTTTTTTCCCACAGTCCAATTAAAGTAACCATAAACCCTGATGTCCACTAGATATGGCTGCTTCACATTCTGGCCACATCACAGCTGCATCTTAAAGCAGCAAAAAACAAAGAAAAGTGAAGAAAACACCAAAAGGTCAGTCTATTGAGGAACAGACTGCATCCCTAAAATGCACCTAGCTGACACTTGAATCATGACAGAGACACAACGAAGCCAGGGTGCAATCAGAAGAGCCCATTTCAAAGACAAAGCATTTATTTGCCTGAGGTTCGTATCCTTTGTTCTCAGTTTCACATCCATTATGGCCTGTCATTTTTAAAGGAGCATACAGGCATTCCTTCTCAAAGTTAAAGTTATATATATATATAGTCATTTAGCTGACACTTTTATCCAAAGTGACTTATATTTGTGATATATGAGGTCGGAGCAGCTGGTGGTTGAATCGGTAGGACTTGAAACCAGGTCTCCCACACCAAAGACACGTGTCTTCTTGATTGCGCCATCAACACTGCATTAATAATTATATATATATATATGTGCTGAAAGGGTCATTGTTAACTGGTAAATATTTCACAAATACTAGATCAAAGAATAAGCCACCTCAGGATATGAATAAAGTGAGACAAGCAATTTATTTTACGTTAAGGGGCCATGTATAGTTTTCAGCTGCCTCTAGCGGTGAGGTTTCAGATTGCAACCACTACCTTTCCAAGTGTGTGCTCATGCATGTGCTCAAACTAATGAGGGAGCCAAAACAAAGACCGACACAGCTTCATACAACATGCTGGAAACTCCCACTGCAACGTTACAGATATATTTTTATGACGTTGAACTAATCCATGCTCGTTGCATGACGTTACATTAACTGCAATTAGTTGACAGCTTTTCAATAACTATTTGTGTATCTTTTACTGGAAACTCAGCAATGTGAGCAGAGCTAAATGTATAGGATAATAAAAAAGGTTAGTGAGCTATATATAGACTTCAATAATGAGAGCAAGTTGTGGGAAGTATTTATTTTTGTAAGACAGCGTAGCTTTCATGTAAAATCCACAAGCTGATAAGACTTAATGGCTAATGTTAGCTAGCATTAGCATCCTATACTGTATAAACTTCCATTTGATAAGTCTTTACTGGTAAGTTGAGTGTTACAGCCTCGGCCTCTGCCAGTCTCTTCGGGGTAGCCAGAAGCTCGGCCTGTCCCAGCCAGCCGCACCCACACAGTCACCATCTTCCCTGTATAATGTTTGATTTCACAAGGACCATTAGTTTTGGTCTCTGTGAGGCTAGACGGTCTTATGTGGGTAGGAGGTCTCAACCTGGCCTTCAGGCCCTTCATGGCCCACATCATTCTGAGGACCCAGCCTTGGAAACAGTTTACATTGCCTGTAGATGTAACTGTGTCTGTATGTGTTAGCATTGTGATAGAATAGCTAGACCTATCTAGGGTTTATAATGTGTCTCACCCAATGCATGCTGGGATAGGCTGCAGACAGGCAGAAAATTGATGAATTCTCTTGAGGCTTGTCAGTTGGCCAACTTTTATTTCAATTCAATTTTGAATCACATACTGTATATATAACTATGAAAGCATTGGAATGAGGGATGATTATGAAGGGGTAATTCCACGTGCTGTGATTACACAACAGATCCCAGCATTGTTTGTCCCAGTCTAGTCCTAAGTTTAAGGCAAAGTAAGTAAGTAAGTGTGATCAATTCATCAAGATCTACTACCAAATTGAAGTTAGTGTTACAAAGTAAGTGATGCTTTCTTTGTTTCTAATAGTGGTAAACAATAATAATGTTGATATAATATTAAAGTTACAGATAGCCCAGCTTATACTATTTTGTATCTGCAGCATGAGGTCAGTCCTGGTGAGAACCATCTCCCGTGTTTTAATAGAGAGTGTTGAAAAGCTGAACGCAGACGGCAAAAAACAAATATCCAGGTTCACTATGACATCTATAAAGACAGACTTCACATTTTTAACTTAGAACTGAGAAAATCGAGGCGGTCCTTTATCTCTGACATCAATCGCCAAATCGCCTGGTTTTCTACTGTTGACAGGCTAACTAACACTCCTGTGTTTACTGGAGCTCATGAACTTCTATCCACCAGGGTCCGCAATGAATTCACCTCCTTCTTCACAGACAATATAAACTTGCTTTGCCTTTCAATGCATCAAAACCATTTGTGAGACATTTGAACCAAAACCACACAGATTTGTCAAATAGTTCCTTTAGTATTATTCAGCTGAGGAAAATGCAAAAAGATCATGACTGGATGATGTGAACTTCATGAGTTAAGTTTATATTTATATTTGTGTCATTATTAAAGTATCAGCACACCATTTATATCTTTTGATTCATTGTGAAGGGGACAGGTAGTAGAAGATTTTACTTCTCCCTCCCCTTTTCTGTCTTTGTAATGTTATC
This sequence comes from Micropterus salmoides, assembly GCF_014851395.1. NCBI lineage: Eukaryota > Metazoa > Chordata > Actinopteri > Centrarchiformes > Centrarchidae > Micropterus > Micropterus salmoides. Next base: position 32,023,274 of record NW_024040374.1, read on the forward strand.
AAAAATATAATGCCCATGTCATTTTCAATTAGAGCTAAATAACAGCCCTTTTTCTCCATAATTGTCATTCAAGTCCAACGTCATTTTATGGAAGTATGGTTACATGTATTAAAATTGAATTAAAACTACTGTAGTCCTTTCGGAGAGAGGACATTCTGATACACGCAGCGCCACTAATGTGAACATAGTTATCACCATTAGATGACTGCTGAGAACAATAGATGTTTGATACAAATGACAGTGAAGAAGGAAATCCAGTCTTCAGTCATTAGGGGTGTAATAACTGCTTTCCCACTTCATTACCTCTACTGTGGGAGAGCTGCGAAGGTGTCATTTTATGTCCAAATCTACTGTTGTAATAGAGTTTTATATAACAGTTTTACATTGCTATGTAAATGCATTAGGCTGTGGGGAATATTACTCCATCCATTATGCTACACTGTACTGCTGGGGATACAGATAGCAGCTTGCTTTCCGTTGTCCAGCTCACAGGGACTCTATCTGAAAGTGTAGCTTGTGTATTTGGGTGCATCTGGACAAACTGTACGTGCTTTCTAGAGCTGTAGCTGGTTTAGATCTGCAGTGTTGCAGCATTGCAGGGTGTTGTGCTTTCAGCTGTACACAAGCACACACATAAACATAGCACACCAGATAAACACTTCGCCTGAAGCTCTCATCTCTTTTATTATACATAATATTAACTTCATATTTGACCAAATATACTTTATCTTATACTATACTTTCGTGTTGTCATTCTATTTCTATATATTGTAATACTATTGCTGGTATGTGTGGATGGACACATCTAGCTGAACAGAGTTAATTCACTCATTCAAGTTAAGTGATGGAAAAAAAAGTCTTTGTCACATTTTGACATGTCAGGTGTAAATTATAAAATGAATGATGGCTGAAATCAGTTTCAGGGTCCTGGCTTTGTTCATACTGGCTCACTGTCACACTGGCTGGCATAGTTTACTGGGACACTTAATGTTAATTAAGGTTATTACCAACACTTGTGCTTTTATTACTATGACAAGTCAAACTGTCTGCAGGGAAGGAGGACTATGGAACAGCACCAGTAGTGACAGAGCCTGAGCTGGAGGAGAAAAGAGTGAACAAATGGTATATTTTCTGTTCTTGTATAGCCCCTTTCTAATCTTCCGACCACTCAAAGCGCTTTACACTATATATCACATTTACCCATTCACACACATTGATACACGGATGGCAGAGGCTGCCATGCAAGGTGCCAACTGCTCATCAGAAACAGAAACTAATCTGTGACAAAGTGGATTTGCTCACCACTTGTCCCATACAGGTCATTATCTATAGTACACCTTCTAGGTTATACAAGTGTTTATTTTTTGTAATTTACCATAGCTTGTGTAAAAGTGCACCACTTACTATCCCGAGTTGTTTGTGTTTGCATTATGTTACAGTCTACAGCAAAGCATATGATAAGTTAAAGTAAACACACAGTCATAAATTAGTTTCAGTTCCATTTTATTAGGTTGCAAGTTTAAATATGGTTTAATAGTTTTCCTGTGTTAATACTTACAATTGTTTGTTCCTTTGTTCAGTTCCACCATGCAGGACAATTGTTTGGGGAGGGGTCGGCCTAAGCGTTTCCTGTTTTATAGGAATAGGGGGGTCATGGATGACATCACCGGGCCAACCTAAGTAGAGGGTTTTCTTTCTTTATAGGAATGTTTCTTTTGGTTGTTTTTGGTTATTATAAATACATGTGTAAATATCACCGATCTGTTTACTATTCAGTGGGAGTGGAGTGAACTGGTAAATAAGTTCCAAATTTTAAGAGACATCAAGAGATCAACCTGCATCAGGACTTTTTTGGGAACTTTTACTAACGTAAACGTAGAGTGCCGGCGCGAAAAATGGAGTCAGAGGAGAGTGTAGAGAACGAAGAAGACACAAGAGGAGTTGTGAATAGGAAAAGGAAAGTGATTCAAGTGATAGCAGCCAGGCAAGAAAAACAGATGAGAGGTTGCAAGTAGGAATGATAGCAGTGACAAGAACGGATGGGATATTCAAGGACTCGCACGAGGTTGGAAAGTTTGTTGGAGATAAACTCGGAGATGTTCGGTCCATTAAAATAACAAGTAGTGGGATGGTTGTCATCGACTGTGTTACAAGGCGTCAGAGAGACCAAGTGTTGAGGATTAAAACATATAAAGATTTCAGCTGTTTGAAATGCTTCCCACTCGGGGAAAAAAAGAAAAAGAAAGGAGTAATAAGCGGCACACCATTGTCAGTGAAAGACAAGGACTTTTGGAACATTGAAAATGTTTGTGAGGCGAGAAGACTGACAAGATTCCGCCAAGGAGAAAGAGAGGAAAGTAATTCAGTGTGCCTGACTTTTGTGGGAGATTTGCCTGAGAGGGTCTACCTAGACTACATATGCTACAGGGTGAGGCCTTATGAAAGAGCTCCATTAAGGTGCTTCTGCTGCCAGGAATATGGACATGTAGCAGCAGTATGTAGAGGAGTCAGAAGATGTGGGAGATGTGGGAAGGACATATAAATTTGTAAACATGTAAAAAGGAGTGTGAAGAGAAACAAGAACAAGCTAAATGCATTCACTGTGCGGGAAATCACCATGCGGGGTCTGCGCAATGTCCGGAAAAAATAAAACAAATAAAAGTGAGTAAAATCAGAGCAGAAGGGGGTCTAACATACGCTGAAGCTACCAAGAGACTGGAAAGAAAGAATGAACGAGCAGCAGTACAAGAGGAACAACAGCCGAAAAAGAAGGGAGAGGATCAGAATGTGATATTCATGGACAAGAAGCAATTCCTCACATTTATTGCTATGGTGGTTAACTGTGCTGTGGAAATTAAGAGCATGTCAGAAAGGATCAAGATGGTACTGGATGCAGCAAGGAGATTCCTAGGCGTTGCAGACATATCAGGGGAAGAAATAGACACAACTCTGAGGGAAGGATTTACATCATCTCAGACCATTGAGTCTGACTCATAGAACGGACAATGTACGGACAACGGAAGGGGAGAACATTGGGTAGTAACTGTAAATATACTGCACTGGGAGACCATTTCATTCAGTAGGTGGCGGTTATGCAAAACTTTGGATGTCAACCACCACAAAACCCCAAAGAAGAAGAATGTGAACAACGAATAGAGGAGGATAGCAATACGCCACTGATGAGTCTAGTCTGCCGGAAACAAGAAGAAGAAGAAGAAGAACCTGCATCAGAATGGGATGGGCTGAAGCAGTTTGGGTGTGAATTGAACACCCTATATAAACAGTGGGATCTGTGCTCCCAAGGGAGGAAAAAGAAGCGAGGCTGTGCTGCTGTGAACACGTGCCTTTTGTCAACGTTGCTATAAGTTTAATGAGTTCTTTTTCTTAAGTCCATTTGTTTGTTTGTTGAGTTGTTGGTGTACTGCAGACCACTGTAAATCAAAACAATCACCTCTGGGAACATACGATGTTTGAGTCTGCCTACCTACCGCCTTCCTAGCCACTCTGGTCAAGAAACACCACATAATCATTCACACACCTCCAGGATCAATTTGGGGTTCAATATCTTGCTAAAACACTTTGACATCCAGAGTGGAGGATTGTATTAAACAATGAAGGTAAATACAAAAATACATTGAAGATCAAACAGATAAACCATATTTTACATGATGTGATCATGCATGATCACAATATCATAGTCCCATCCAGTATTGAGGATTTTGGTGATTTGCAGTTGAAAAGGCATCAGGGTTAAAAAGCAAAAATGTGAGTCTATGCCTATTTTGTGTATGATGTAAAAGTTGCATATTTCTGTCTTACTACTTCTGGCTTACACACCGTTTTAGTAGGGAAGCGGGAGCAGGTGTTCAGGTGGGCAGGGGCGGGCATGTGATGGGGAATGGTGGGAACACAGGGGTTACTGCAGGGAAAGAGGGAGCAGGATCTGAAATGACAGGAGAGCTCATTGCAGTCATCATGACTTGGTGTAGGTATTTCAACCTTATAGAAAAGGTAACTAAAGAACAAGAACACATCTAACTGTCCCTGAAAGTCTCCCCACTGACCCCTGAATGTCCCTGAACCTCACTTTGACAAACCTGTACTTTATGATCTCCAAGCCTTGTCCCTTTTCCTTCTACCATTAAGAATATATGGTAATAATGTGATGATTTTGCAGATGCATGTTTGATATATCATTTCCATGTCTGCTCTTTGCAATTCCCATGCCATTCCCTGTCTGTACAATAGTGTGTAAAGGTGTTGCAGTACAGATAGCGTCCAAACAAAGCTCTCAGCTCTGAGCGCCGGCTGCCTCCACAGAGAAAACCCAACAGAATGACCGGCTTATGTGAACCAAACGCAGCTCCTATCAGAATCCTCTTTCCCTTTTCCCTACTGCTGTGTGTGTGTGTGTGTGTGTGTGTGTGTGTGTGTGTGTGTGTGTGTGTGTGTGTGTGTGTGTGTGTGTGTGTGTGTGTGTCTGATATCGGTTGTTGAAAAGAGATGCTAATATTTTTGGGTCAAACAGTTGGTCCATGATAGTCCTTGCCTATGATATTCAATATCTTTTGTCTGAACAGGAAGGAATTTTGTAGCTTGATTTTTTAAATGCAAGCATCGACTGGAGTAGTACTCGGGTTATTAAGTGGCAAATGAGCTATGTCCTGCTGCTGCTTCTCTGACTGATATCCTGCTTTTAAAAGAATTATGTGGGTTATTTCTTTTATTTTTTCATGTTAACTCTGGGATCCTCCATTATTCTGCTCTTCTTTCTCTGACTGCTGTGTGTTGGCTGCAAATATTGCTCCAACTTTTTCGTGCAGTCCAATATCTTTCAGTTTTCTGCTTTTCATGTTGAACCAATCCAAATATGATTTCCCCAGAGCATTATTCTTGTCAAGGCTACTGAAATAGCATTCACCTGTGCTTTGTCATGTCCTGCCTGTCTTGTTGGGGTGGACAGTTAGGTCAGAAACCGGACTTTCACCCAGGAGACTGGCGTTTGATTCCTGTGGGAAGCAAAAAGTCAACATGGATTACTTAACTTACATTAGTCACGTAAATAACATAGTTATCTTTTTCTAAACCTAACCAAGGTTGCCTAAACCTAAACTAACTGCGAGTCACTGTAGCCACAAGTGACAATTACAGTATAATAGTGAATGCTGAAAGGTAGTGCACCAGTAGCACAAGTAGGAAAACTCAGTAATGTTACACAGCAGTATCACCCTTAAAGCAGTTAAAGCCTTTGGGAAATGCACTTATTCACTTTTTGTCCAAAGACTGATGAGATGATTGTCAGTTCCTTTCAGCTCTACTTAGCGTTTTTGCCTTTTTTTCCCTTATTATTTTGGTTGTACGTCCCACAAACTCAACTCTCATCAACTCCATTATGCTATATGTGCTGTTGTACTTCTCAGCATGCAGCCATATTGCCCCAGCCACCTTAAACAGGTCCCCCCATTACAATTTTACTCCTGCCCCTTAGAGAGTCTGTGCTCCACCACCACCTCGATAGCACATTTGATCCATTTAATGTTTTTTAAACTGACAACAGCAGCCAACAGAGTGTTCCTGTGAGTGGTATTCACTCTGAAACTATAGTCAGATTCATGGGTTTCCCTCCAGGCAGTGTTTTACCTGGAGCCAGGGAGGAACTATTGAAAGTCAGTGCTCAGGTTCAATCTGTAATGTTAAGAACCACAAATCAAGACAGAAATCTTGGTGTAGTCATGGACTCAGACCTGAATTTGAGGAGCCACATTAAGACAATTACAAAGTCAGCCTACTATCACTTGAAGAATATATCAAGGATTAAAGGACTTATGTCTCAGCAAGACCTGGAAAAACTTATCCATGCATTTATCTTCAGTCGACTCGACTACTGTAACAGCGTCCTTACAGGCTCCCTAAGAAATCCATCAGACAGTTGCAGCTGATTCAGAACGCTGCTGCTCGAGTCCTCACTAAGACCAAAAAGGTGGATCACATCACTCCAGCTCTGAGGTCTTTACATTGGCTTCCTGTATGTCAAAGAATTGATTTCAAAATCTTGCTGTTAGTTTATAAAGCACTAAATGGTTTAGGGCCAAAATACATTTCCGATCTTCTGCTTCGTTATGAACCATCCAGACCTCTCAGGTCGTCTGGGGCAGGTCTGCTTTCTGTCCCCAGAGTCAAAACTAAACAAGGAGAAGCAGCGTTCAGTTATTATGCTCCGTATATCTGGAACAAACTCCCAGATAACTGCAGGTCTGCTGAAACTGTCAGTTCTTTTAAATTAAGACTTAAGACTTTTCTTTTCACCATTGCTTTTACTTAAATATTTAAGATTTTTCTTTTTACCACTGCCTTTAACTAGTAGATTGATAACTTACACTGCACTGTAACTTTTACTGTCCTGTTTTCTTTTTCTTTGTTTTTAGCTTTTTACCATTGCTTTTAATTAAATATTTTACACTTTTATTATTTTTTAATGTGTATTTTTTCAATTTCCCTATGTTGCTTTTATGTTTTATGTAAAGCACTTTGAATTACCTTGTTGTTGAAATGTGCTATACAAATAAACTTGCCTTGCCTTACCTCCTTTAACGTGTTATTATGTAGCGTGACAGCTGCAGGAGCTCTGAAAAAGGCAACTACCCTGTTAAATTTTCTGATGTTACTGCATTGCCTTCTCTCCTTTCCACAACACCATAGATGTGCGCTTCCTGCTTTTTTAAAGCGCTGTAATGATCAATTGATTCTTGTAAGGATTACAGGTACACTGTCACAGTGGTGGCTGGAAGGTAAGACATAAACACTGAGATGATTATTGTGTGGCCAGCTGAGTGCTGCTTTTCAGGACACATAGTTTTTGTTCTTCTATCATTTCAGGTTTGTTGGAAATCATTTCACTTTGACCTTTTCTTGATCTGCTGGTTTCATAACTTTTTAGTGCAGCCCAAAAAGAGTAACTTAATTAACATCTGTTCCATGATTACTGGAGTGAAGCAGAGGGATAAGGGATCTTTTCATGACCAGCAAATATTAAGAAGAGTCTGGTCTCGGTCTACCAGAGCACATCTTAGTGAGTGAATTCTTTCTGCTGCAATGCAAGGTGTATGTTTTACCTGCTAAACCCCAAGTCGTTTATCCCCTCTGCAATCTGTCTGCTTAATGCTAAATAACCTGTATTACTATTGTCTTATATATATATACAGCTTGTATGTATTAAGTCATGTATTTACTGTTCATTCTTGCAAATTTGTTGTTATTCAGTTTCAGCTTTTTGAAAAATAATTGTAAGGTTGGTCAAAAATGTGCCCTAGATAATGTCACAATATGTTATTTTATGTTACGGCCATCAATTTTTATTACCTCAACTTTGTTTCTGAAGACCATGTGGTTCTGTCAGTGTGGCATGGTGGATGGGTCTGAAATCTGTGAAATATGAGCTTCAGACAGTCAGAGGTCTGAATCAGAGCTTTACTGAATTCAGGATGCTTTGTTGTTAAATTTACAGGAGGAACAAAATTAGTTGCACAGTTGCTAAAGTCAAACTGACCCAGCATCAAAAATTAATTGATTTTATCTGCTGAATGAACTAGCATTTCTACAAATTGTAATCTTTCGCTTCAACTAGCTATTAGCAGAACACGCAACAAACTGAAACTTAGTGATTGTTTTTTTTTATAACAAAATGGCTTGGGTAATATATATATATAATTTTTACATGATCACCTTAAAACACTGTTGACAAATGTTTAAACAGTTGCTTATTTAAACATCCAGCAGACACAGAACACCTGATGAATGTCCAGTATTCTCTCTCTTTTAGCTCTGTTTTGATTTCCATTGACTCCTGAAAGAAAATATCTGTGTCTTTGGCTGCTAAATGCTCCACTGTGTTCACCAGCTAGTTTCTAACTGTCTAATGTTTACTGATCTGCAGGTACTGAACAGTGTGTTTGTATAAGCTTTTCAGTGAAAACAGCTGCCGGCTGCTGTTGACAATGAGGATTCTAACCAGGGGGGACGCCAGGAATTTTGGGCCCCATGACAAAAAAATCAAATTGGACAGCTGTTGTCACTACTTCTTTAGGACTTAACTGTCCCATCAAAAGCTTTACATAACTCTAATTAAAGGCTTGCAAGTGTCTGGCTAGTTCAATATTATTAATAGCACAATATTTACTGCTGGTGATTTGTATGTGCAAGTCTGCATACAGGATGCCGTTCACCATTTGCTTCTCAAATAAATTGCCCTTCATGATGGGAATAATAAAGTCTGTATCTATAGATGTCATTTAACAGCCAAAATTCAATCTAAATGAATGTATCAAACTGGATTATTTGAATATAGTCTGTAACTTACATGCATGCTTTTTTATTTTATTTATTTCATAATGATCATTATGTGAGAAAATAATTTGTGTTTGAATGTCTGTCATTAAAAAATATTTCATTGTCTTTTTTTGTTATGCTAAAAAGAGCAAGAGATGATGCTAACTGGCATGTCATTAACATACCTTTGCTCACCTTCTTCACTGGGACAGGGTGGCTACAGTTATGAGGAGATTGGGGTGCTGCTGACTCATCTGTTGTTAGTCTGCTAAAAGGGGCAGAGACAGTGATTTAATATGAATATCTTGCTAAACGTTTCCCTGCACTGATTAAATGTTGATGATGTGCAGGGTTTGTGCATGATATGAAATTAAATGAAATAATATTTACACATGCAGAAACATTTGTATTATTTGTAAGGGGGAAGTGTCAGTATGGGACCCAGAAGCTGTTTTGGTACTGATGGACCGTAGCCTCCTGCCAGAGGGGCGAGTCTGAAACAGTTTGTGTCCAGGGTGGAAGCGATCAGGTGCCATCTTCCTTGCTCGCTTCAGAGTCCTGGAGGCCTACAGGTCCTGAAGTGATGGGAGATTGCAGCCAATCACCTTCTCTGCAGAGTGAATGATACGCGTACAGCGTACCAGATGGTGATGGAGGAGGTGAGGATGGGCTCAATGATGGCGGTGTAGAAGTGCACCATCATTGACTTTGGCAGGCTGAACTTCTTCAGCTGCCGCAGGAAGTACATCCTCTGCTGGGTCTTCTTGGTGAGGGAGGTGATGTTCAGCTCCCACTTGAGGTCCTGGGAGATGATGGTGCCCAGGAAGCGGAAGGAATGAGAGTAAGTGAATAAGTTCATTTCTGAAAGTGAATAATTTCATTTATAAAAGTGATGAAATATCATATTGGTGGGGGGGGGGTGACTGGACCAGATATAATTTATCATGCAACAACCACACAGGGCCCATATATCAGTAAACCTTTGAATATGTGTGTGTGATATTATATAGGATGCGCACATGCTGGAGGCCAGTCTCCTGTTCTGAAGTTAGATGTCTGACCTGCCAAGCCTCCCAGCTCACCTCCTACTCTCAGGAGGACAGCAGCTCCTCGCTCTCTATGCAAAGTAAAGACAGTCACTCAGCAGGAGATGAAACAGATGCTCCATATCATCACCGCTCCTCTGCTGCCTGTGAACTAGAAGGCTTATAACGGGACGTTCGGGGGTTCAGGCTGTTATGGATTTGGGCCACTCCGCTATCTAGAGGAAAGTTTAAGAAACATGCTCATTAGCATGCTAAGCTGGGAGTCCGTTCAAGGCTGCTATACTTCAATAATCCTATTTAAAAGAAGAAGGAAAAAAAGAAAAAATCCCTTCCAGCTCATTCTATTTCTTTTCTCAGCATGTCACTCATCTGTGTTGGTCACTACCTGACCTTTTCTCTTTTACCATATTTCTGAGGTAACCTGTAATCTTGTTGACCTGCTCAAGCAAATCCACCGTCCTCCACTTGCCAAGAAAAGTGAAAGTGAGATTAAAATGCCTCACTCCGTTCACACTGATACAGGCATCCAAGGGCATAGGTTACATTTTGATATTGGAGGGGAACTGAAGAAATCTGAAAAGTGTGAGCGTTAAACACTTAATTTCCTGCATTCTGTGGAATCTTTCTGCATCAATGTCTGCCTTTTCTGCATTAGTTTATGGTGAAAATGTCTTTAAATATGTAAATGGCAACACATACTTTTATTCAAAATATAAGATTATGACATAATATAATGCAGTAAGGCTCTGTCCATTCCTCTCCATCCCCTCTGTCAGCACATGTGAAGTTCCGACTGCGCCCCCTCCATCCACACTCATCGATCGTGACAAATCATTGACATCCTGAAAGAAATTCCCTTTAACCTGGAAACGCCCAGGATGTTGTTGTGCACCTTGGCTGCAATGACATCTCCAACCAGCCTCTGGATTACTGAAACAGGACTCTAGCAAACTCCTTCACTCCCTCACAAGCCATGGTAGATGGGTCTTTATTAGCAGTCTCATCCTCCCACACAACTGTAGAAGGGTCGCCTTACTCGCACACTGAGTCTCAAATTAATCTGGCCACACTCAATGTAGCTTTTATTGACAATTAAAATTTTTCTCCCATGATGGTGTCCACCTAAAGGTCTGGGTTTACTACTCAGTTTGGACCTCCCCCTTGCACTGACTAGCCCACATCGCGTGTCCTTACCTGGTTATTTCCAGCCACCACAAACAGTGGCGCTTCACAGTGGCGCTTCACAGTGTGCGACCCAGTAGTCTCCCAGTTGTTTCGTTGTTTTTTAACCGTGTTGCGTGTGTATGAAAGAAATAACTTGTCAGTGCTTCACTAATGCAGATTATGGGATTACTCGTGGAGCTTTTAGCACTTTTTTTGTGTGTCAACGCTACTTCTGGACTTCGCCAGTCACGCCATAGAAGGACATGGCGTATACGGGAAAGCTAACTGTGAGCTTCTCCTGTCCTTACGGACTTCTGCAGCTCGAACTGTACCAACGGGCATACAGATGGAACTTTGCAGGCCGACTAAGACATCAGGTCATCGGAAACAAGGAAGAAGAGGTGGTTTACGCCGGAGACTTAAGACTCTTTGACTTGACAACTGCTGCAAGCTACCGCCACTTCCTTCGGTCCTGCTGTCAAAACATACAGTCTATCAGATACAAGATAGATGAGCTGGAAACATACGCCAAGTTTAAAGGGGAAGTAAAAGACAGTTGTCTTCTTGCTTTCACCAAAACATGGCTCGGTGATGCAGACCCGGACTCGGACCTGAACTTAACTGGGTTTAGAAGCCCAATTTGTATGGACCGCTCACTGGAGATCACCGGCAAAAACCAAGGAGGAGGCGTGTGCTTTTACGTAAACAAAAGGTACTGTAACACTGTTGTGATCAGAGAGAAGATATGTACCACAGATGTGGAATTATTGTCCATTTCTCTCCGCCCCTTTTACTTGCCTCGTGAATTTCAACAGCTCTTTTACACATTAGTGTACATTCACCCATGATCCAATGCAACAGCTGCTGCCCAGCTGATCGCTGAAGTCAGGGGCATGAACTGGACACTATCTGCCCAGAGCACCCAAGTTTATCCTTGGAGATTTTAATCATTTCAATCTAAAAAGACTTTGAGGACAAATGAACAGTATGTGACTTGTTCTACCATACAGAAGAACACCATGCTGGATTTATGCTATGGCTCAGTAAGCAGGGCTTACAAACCTCGGCCTATGCCTTCTTTTGGTGCTTCTAACCATAGCAGTGTCTATATCATGCTTGTATACAAACCATTCTTCAGGCACCTGGAGCGGGAGGAAAGGACAGTGAAGATCTGGTCAGAGGCCAGCATCTCCTCTCTCCAGGCATGCTTTGAATGTACAGACTGGCAGTGTTTTTATGATGGTTGTGGTGATGTTAATGAACTTACAGACACTGTTTCATCATACATCACATTCTGCGTGGATTCAGATAATCCCAACTAAAAAAGTGGTTACTTTCCCAAACAATAAACCCTGGGTGACCAAAGAACTTAAATCTGCCATCAATAAAAAGAAAATAATATTTTATTCAGGAAAGAAAAAAACGTTATTGTGCAGACCAGCTCAGTGAGGTGTTTACAACACTTTTTCAGATGTGTATCGAGTGTGGTCAGATTCCTGCCATATGGAAAACATTAATTATAATACCTGTCCCTAAATCCAATAATCCAAGAGAACTGAACAAATTCAGACCAGTTGCATTAACATCACTTGTGATAAAAAATGAAAATGTCTCCCTAATCGATGACATACTAGATCCCCTACAATTTGCCTATCAAGCTGGGTAAAGTGTGGATGACTCTAAGATTTTCATTTTAGACAGATTATACAAGCACCTTGAAAAACCCAAATCACATGCAAGACTTATTTGCTGATTTTTCTTCAGCTTTTAACAAGATGCAGCCTAATATTTTAATTGAGTGACTTGCTTTTAATTTACCTGATCCGATTTTATTGTTGCTCTTAAACTTTTTAAACAGAGTCCAGCAGGTATTTGTGAATGGCCACATGTCCACTATCATCTGTCCAGTATCATCACTTCAAACACTGGTTCTCCGCAGAAGACATTTTGTCCCTCATCCAAGAGAGTTCCTCAGTTCCTCTTGGTCTCAGGCGAAGATGCCAACGATGGTCATTCAGATTTGGCCACGGGAGGTTCTAACGACCATGACGACGGTCGTTACCACAGCCAGGAGCACTAACGAACCAGCAGAATCAACAATCCTAGCTAACGATCCCACAGAGGTTAAATAGAGTTTCCCTACTAGTCAGTCAGAACTGTCTTCTGCTGTAGTTCTGCTTTAATCTTGAGAAGCTGCCGAGCTGCAGTCCCTATTCATTACTCAGTGTAACTTACACTGTACATTTTCAGCTAAACTGAGGCTTATTGTTGAACATTTTCTCTCCACTCGCCTGCCATTCCCTGGTCTTGCGCCAAGTTTTGAGTGCGTGTCGTCTGGTCCATCAATGGTGATAAATGATCTGAACGTCCCGTGAGGTGGGGACAACTCTGCACCACACCGGTGAGGCTAGGGCTCTGTCTCTTCAGCAGGGGCATAGGTATAGACAGTGCTGCACTGGGGCCCGTACTGTACAGGGTACCCGTGACGGGTGTGGCGTCGCCGACGTACGAGCTGGACTTTGTCAGTTACATGGCAAAAATGCTATAAATCTCATCAATCTGACTGCAGTCAGTAGTTTTACACACGTCTGTAGCAAGCAGTAGGAATGAATTTAGTCTTATTTTCTTTGGTATTCGTGTTACATAGCCCACAAATGCAGTGATGATTGCTGGGTAATACGTATATGGCGGGCCAATCTTAAATTTCTATTTGAGGATTTGAACAGATTGAGATTGGAAGGTTATTGTACTGAAATTGCCTGTAAAAGTCTGCTTCATTTAAGCACCCAGTGGACACCTCCTGCACAGCTGTTTGTGGTGATGTTTCAGGATTCTGACAATGACAGCACTAGCCATGCTCCTTATAAATTTCTCTTTGACTTCTGAGGCCTACTTTGTAAAAGTCTAGGTGACACAGTCCGACTCTAAAATCCATCACATGATGGTACTGCTGCATCCAGGCGCTGCAGCAGTAGCGCGTGTGTGTTGGAGAGAGACGCACACAAAGATCCATCGTCAATCAACCGCTTATCCTGCGTACAGGGTCGCGGGGGGCTGGAGCCAAACCCAGCTGACATCGGGCAAAAGGCGGAGTACACCCTGGACAGGTCGCCAGTCCATCGCAGGGCCACACACAAACAACCACTGATGCCTAAGGACAATTTAGGGTCACCAATTAACCTAGTCCGCATGTCTTTGGACGGTGGAAGGAAGCCTGGCACCCGGAGAGAACCCACGCAGACACGGGGAGAACATGCAAACTCCACACAGAACCACAAACTTCTTGCTGTGAGGCGACCACCACCACCCATGCTGGGCGCTGCGCGGGTTGATCCGGTTGTGGTTTGGAGGGCTGCGGTGGGATTGTAGGGCGATTGTAAATGCATCTTGATGCTTTGTGTTTTTTTTTTCCCCTTCCCTGGGCAGGGTCTGTGGATGGCTGCTGGGTGTTTAGTTTGTGCATTGGAGTCCGGGGGAGGCATTTCCTCGTTGGCTTGGAGGGACCAGTTTGCGTCCCTGATTTGCTTCGTTGGCCTCCACGCTTCCTCACCTTTCCGTTGGCCGGTTGTTGGACCCCTCTGGATACTGAGGTATATAGTTAGTTTTCGGGAGGTGCAGTGTGGGTGCAGGGCAAGGCTGTGCTCCAGTTTGTTCTGGGTTTGTGCCTGGAGTTCTCGACCCTTGACGGGTGGGTGGGTTGTTGGTGGCATGCAGCTGAGCTGGTTGATTTTGCCTCGTTGCTGGTTTGGCTGGTGTTGCACGGCGGCCTGGGGGCGTGCTGTGCATGGGGGATGTCGGCTGGCGCGGGTGGCCTTAGTTTTTCCGGCAGTTGGGGGGACGGCGGACTTTTATTGGCGGGAGCACGGTGACCTGCGCGCCGCGTTTGCTGCCGGGCTGGGACTTGCTGCTGGTGTTTCTCTCCGCTGGCTTTCGCTGTCGTGTTCTGCCGCTCGCTCTCTCTCGTTTGCCCGACCTCGCACGCGCGATTCGCGAAGGGCTGCTGGGCATTGGGTGTCGCCGTGCTCGTGCAGTGTGCGCGTTGGGCTCGTCACTTGTGCATAGATGTTGATGATTGCGTGGCATTTGGGCGTTTTGTTTGTTCGCTGTGCGGCGGCGGTGGGGTGCTGGGTGGAGGGGGACTACTGGGCTATGTTGCGTGCGTGCGTGCTGCGTTTGGTCCGGGCGATGCTCTTCCGCGGGTTACGCTTCTTGTGTTCCGTCGGCATTGAGTTGTCAAGTGGCATTTGGATGGTCGTTTTTATTTTTTTATTCATTTTTGGGGGCGTCTGTTGGTTGGGTCGGGGTCTTCCGCGTGCATCTGAGTGTTTTAGAAATTTTTTATTTTTTTCCCCCCGCTTTCTTTCTCCCACCCTTGTTGGCTACTGTGGTTCTTGCATGCATGTTGCTGGGGTAGGTGTGGCACAGTCACTAACAACTACATTCTTTAACAGGCTTATGCGCACACACGTGTGTATACACACACACACACACACACACACACACACACAAACAAATTTAGGTTGTCCCTGGTAGAATTATTCCTGATGCTTTTCTTTCAGTTACTTTTAAATTAAATTAATTATTATTATGTTTGTTGTTTGTTTCTCCTCCCCAAGCCCCCCTCTCTGTTCTATTGCAGGTTTCGTTGCTTTCTGCAATTGTTGTTTCTCTCTGCTTTTCCCTGTTGTCCCACCTTCCATCCCCCTTCTCTTACAGGTGTTGTCCTTTCTCTGTGCTGTCTGTTTGTGCCCCCCCATCCCCATGTCTGCCCCCTGTCCGGCCCAGTGATAAATCAATACATATTTAAATAAATAATAAAACAGACAAAGGAGTATTTTAATACTCTCTTGTTAAAGTAAAATCTGTCTGGCACAATATGGTATCCAAGTCATCATACTCTGTACCAGGCTGCTGGGCAGGACAGGTTTAAAAAAAAAAAAAAGAAAAGAAAAGAAAAAAATTGAGGTATTTACTGCATCTAATCGTATCAGTTGTTAAACTGCGCAAAACAAGGAAACAAGGCACACATATTTGAGTATGCTTCGTAACTGTGTAGCCCAAGGGACCATCATAACAGCCTGCACTGGGGCCCGCCATTTCCACCTTACACCACTGCTCTTGTGTGTTTTTCTGCCACTACACACACGCTATGCCTACAATATACATTAATACAATTATAAAAATGAACAGAAATAAACTAATTCATCCTCAGCACTGCTCTATTGATTATAGAGTTTAAGGGGGCTTTCCCACCTACCTCGTTGGGTCCCAACCAAAATTGCAGGTGTGAAACCTCCTCCGGACCACAAACAGACAAAAAGAGGTAGTCTCGGTCCGAATCAAACTGAACCATGGTTCGGTTCATTTCTGGTGTGAAAGCATTTTTTGGATGGTTCAGACTTTCAGACTATTTACAGGAAGTTTGGCGGTTGACGTGTAAACCGGAAACAAACAAATGCACAGAGAAATGCATTTAAATAAGGACAATCCTAAATCTCTCGTGACAGATCATCTTTTCAAACAGAGGGCCATTACAGAAGCACACTGACACATACATCTTT
Source organism: Micropterus salmoides (assembly GCF_014851395.1). Classification (NCBI taxonomy): domain Eukaryota; kingdom Metazoa; phylum Chordata; class Actinopteri; order Centrarchiformes; family Centrarchidae; genus Micropterus; species Micropterus salmoides. The sequence goes on from NW_024040374.1 coordinate 32,039,370, forward strand.
GGTTTCCCCTGACATGGAGGTGCAGAAAGATTGCTTGCCGTCTTCTCCTCCTCTCTCGTTATAATATTCGCACGACGATGACATTTAATGCGGAACTAGTATTCAGTATAGTTGGTGTTGCAGCTAGTAATGCCATAATAATAATTGTAGCAGAAGCCTCTTGCTACAGGTAACCCCAGAACAGATGCCGACTCAGGAGCTCGTCCAACCAATGATTTATTTCACACTGCACATATATACACTCTACATAAAGGACTTTGCCGGGCCGTCCGTGCATTTTCCCTCCAGGCAGTCCTCCGCCGTTCACACCAGCGTCCAACACAAAATCTTCCCATGTACAGCCTCACTGGCTGTTCTTCATATCACAGCAGGCAGCAGACATCTGAGGTCCAGCACACTACTGCATTTAGAGGGAAAGCTTAATTAGTGAATGAACAGCAGCTGTGACAATTTGCTCTCCCTGGCTCTGCTCACCTCCCCCACCCCTCCCCACTGCAGCTGAAAGCAAACCATGCCCACCTCCACATAAATATAGTGGCAAATATGGATATGTTTATTTTTTATTCATTCATTCTTGTCAAAGATACCCGCTGAACTGTTTAATAAACCAATCAATGTCAAGTATAGGGAGACGCAGCCCACATACATGATGACGACAGGACACAAGTTTGTCATGTAAAGTCCTTTAGTGCGGTCGCACAATTGCAGTGTGAAACCAAACCAAAACTAACCGAATGTGTCAAAATGTATCAAAATATGAACTTTGGTTCAGACCTTGGTCTTTCAGGTGTGAAAGCCCTCTAAGAGTCTGAAAGCTTGGGGGAACAAGCTGCTCTGCAGTCTGGTGGTATGGCAGCAGAAATTTCTATATCTCTTCCCAGAAGGCAGCAGGGTGAACAGGCTGTGGCTGGGTGGGTACTTTAGTATCCTTTGAACTCTGCATAGGCACCTCACCTCACCACTATCACTGATGCTCGGGAGATGGGTATCAATGATCTTCTCAGCAATTTTAATCACCCGCTGCAGAGCCTTCCAGGCCGTGCACATCCAGCCAGTTTGTGATGTTTCCAGTCAGGATGCTTTCTATTGAACTTGGCGGGGGAATTTGACCTTCTTAAAGAGGTGGTATTCTGCTTTTTGGCTTTTTCCCTCTCCTTTATTGAGATATCTCTTTTTTGTGCATGTAACAGGTTTGCAAAGTGAAAAAGCCCAAAGTCCAGCCCAAAGGGAGTTCCCATCTCCCACAGAAAACTCTGCTCTGAACTGAAAACAGCTGGTTTCTAGTCCAGCCCTTCACTTCCTTTACTTGTGACGTCACAATGAAAACGCGTCATAAAGCTTGCCAAGCGGCTAGCGGGGTCAGGCACGTCCTCAAACCCAAGCTAGTCTGAGCCGAGGCCCTTTGGCTCGACTCGCCTTTGTTTGGGTTTCCATTGTAGAAATGTTGCACCTGTACCTGCTTCCAGGTACTTTTTTTCGTATCACCTCACTTCCGTCGAGGTTCCAAGCGAGCTGAGGGATACTAAAATGTAACATGAAAAACACGACAGACTGCTGATTGGTCAGAGAGAATATTCACTGCATCATCATTGCTGCACCAGACAGAGGCCAGCAACAGAAAGTTTTATATTTTACAGTTTTCGTATAGAATTTCATCACTAAATCCACTTCTGAGGAGTTTTGAGCTGAGAAATCAGCTGTGTAGATTTCAAATATTGACAGTTTTACAAGAAGTGATGGCAGAACAAAAATGTGCTTGAATATTTTCGGAGTTGAGGAGCTGTGCGAGTGGCTGCGGGGGAAGCCTGCGCCAACCCACGGGAGGAGCGTGTGAGGCCGGCCAGCCGCCCACTCACAGAGCCCTCTGCTCCCGCCGTCACACAGACCGCTGCAGCGACAACGGCAGAGGAAAACACAGCTGGAAGGTTTTCATACCGCTTATCTGTCTTTACATTCTGAGGAATGTTGAAACGTTTAAAATTAAAAAAGAGAAAGCTGTGTGGATCGCTGGTGTGTGTGTCGCATTGAACATTATGTCGCGGCAGTTGTGTGTGGCGTCACTATGACGACAAGCTACGTACTATCAGAGCAGGGCCGAGTAGAGTCGAGTCTATCGATTTGCGCTGTGGTAGCATTTTTCGGCAAGGCAGCATAGATCGTCAGAACACCGGCAACAGTTCAACGTTTAGTCCTAAAAGACGATGCGACTCTGACTCTGTTTGGGCCTGGAAATTCACAATCACAACCTGTAAGTATGCTTTATTGGTTGTGAATTATATTTAAAATAAACACGGCAATGTAACTTCACAGACTGTTCGAGTGCGAAGTTGTCATAAACGTTGGCTAACACAGCTAAAGTTATAGCTATAATACTAACGTTACACCTGATGTGAGAGCTACTGAGGAAACGTTCAAATTGTTTGGCCAATTTTTATGTAAAATTGAGTTGAAAGATGGTGATTTTTGTAGTGGTTTTATGGTAAGATGTGGAACAATGATGTTGTGGACTTGTGAGTAACTTATACCATCTGCTAGGTTACGGTCTCAGTGTGAAGCGGCTTTGATTTGGATCACACTACCTTGTTTCTTACGACCCGCCCTTCTCTGTTTCTGATTGGCTAGTAGTCCTTACCTGGGAACTGCGTATGTGCAACTCCCAACAAAGATGCATCACTCTGTAGCTCAAGAGTGGAGCGTACAACACACAGGGTGAAAAGAGGAGCTGCAGCAATGTGCAGAATGAGAAAAATATGGTGTTTTTTGAAAATTAAACAATGTAAACCTGTTCTGGTACAACCCCTAAATAAGATTTTGAACCTGAAAATGAGCATAATACCACCTCTTTAAGCTTCCTCAAGAATTATAGTCTTATTTTTGGGAGAAAACTGGTAGTTCTATGTAAAATCAGACATTGAAGACCCCCATATCGCAAAAATGGTATGATCCTTGTTTCGATGCGAAGCTTTGACTTTGAGATTGGCAGTCGAATCAGACTCAGCCATCGAAGCACCGAATCTTCGACTATTCGGGGTCAGCCCTATTCTACACCATTAAGTTCAGTTTCCGAATGTCGAAATCTACATGCTGGTTGCAAAAAATCTAAATAGTGATGGCGAAAATGCCAATACACGTTTTTCTGCCCTCACCCAAAATGAGTAGAGCATAGCTGGGTTCACTACAGATCTGATCCTGGTTTCTGCAGCAATGTACAATATGCTATACTATTTCATTTAGCAGCCAACATTGAATTTTACATTGAACAGTGGGAGCTGACCTGGTTTAATAGAATGCACAAATCCTAACTCCTGTGGTATAGCACAATAGATCAAACTTCATCATACAGGAACTGATATTGAGTTTACGTTATGCAACCATTATATATTACGTTATGACTGAAGTCAGCCAGTGAGTTTAGTTCTGCCTTCAGAAAACAATGTCAGCACTGAAAGAAAAATAACTCCTTTTAGTTGCTCACGCAAATTTGGACTGCTAAGGAGCAGCAGTTGCAGTCCTCTTTCATGCCTGCTGGGACAAAATGGCTGCACCTCTGGGGTTCTTCCGCTTCCGCGTGGGCTTGGCCAATAGAAACTCTGTTTGGTTTCAACTTAAAGTCACCCTGACTGAATTAACTGCCAAGCCTTATGTTTCAGAGAGGGTGTATGGCAGGCTTTTCTTGTTCCATGTTGGACTTACATTTACATTACATTTTATTCATTTAGCTGACACTTTTATCCAAAGCAACTTACAATTGCTATATATGTCAGAGGTTTCACGCCTCTGGAGCAACAAGGGGTTAATGGTGTGTTTCATTTGACATGGGAAGTTGGAATTTCCGAGTTCCCAGTCGTAACTTTCAACTGGAATGCCCCTGAAGTTGGATTTCCGACTTGGAAAGTCGGGTCAACCGCTCTACCCCCTACTTTGTGATCCAAGATGGGGTCCATGTATCAGGAGTAAGAGCTGTAGTTATAATGTTTATTTAGCACTTACCACATAAAAATTGTACACATTCTAGTTGCTGTTTTGGACATGTAACTACTGTGTTTAGGATGCGTGTAAACAATGGCTGACCTCCACCCAGTTACAGTTGTATTGTGAGTGAAAAGATTCCCCCCAAAATACTGTTAAGATTTTACTGACTGGACATGTAGAGATGTTATTCAAAATATATATGTAAGTAAAAAAAATCTCAGTGCTCTCTCATTGTTCTGATGAACTGGCTAGAACTAGGACCTTCTCATTTCCCATATTTGTGTCTTCTTGCCTCCTCGATCCTCCACTCCTTGATTCGCGTCTTAGTCCCCCACCTGAGATGCGAGCTTGAGGTGTCGAGGAGGCGATGCGAGCGCCATTTTAAAGCAAAGTCCATTAAATATGACCTGTTGCACAGCTGCATCATCTGTCCACTGTTTGATCTGTGATCTCTGTCGATGAGCAGACTACCTTTTGGCACTCAAGGCCACAGATCATTCTTCACAATCCAGAAAGATGTCTGTCAACATTATAGCAGGTGAGAAACATCTCGAGCCTTGGTCCAATAAACATTATAGCAAAACAGTCAGATTACAGCAGCTTATGATTATTCACTACACAGAAATACAGTAACTTTTTTTGGGTGCGACCTTTGTCTGCACACAGGAGATCATTTCAGCCCTCAGCATGATAAGGTGAGAGTTTCATCATCAGCCAATTTACTAAAATGACAATTAAAACTGTCACCACAGGACATTCTGTTGGAATGACGTGCAGACTACATGGGCACTATTGTTATAATACAGCAGATCAGTGCTGAATGCTCTGGTTTATATTACAGCCTAATAATTTGACTCCAGCAGCTGATTGCACTGTTTTGTCACGATTATAGCATCTGAACTGATGTGATGGGATCGGCTCGGACATTAACAAAATATCTATAGGCCTATGCATTAATCATCCACCCGCCCCCCCACCAACTAATTATTTATCAGATTTAGAGATCAGCACCTGCATGACATTTACCTCACATCCACCGGGCCCTGTGGCTTTCCAAGTGATTTTTTATTGCGTTATATTGATGAATGAGTGTTTTCTTTGATGATTGACTTTAATGATTAAGAGAGGCTGCTGTCAGTCATTTAAATGTTTCCATCCGTGCAGTAAAGTCACAGCAAATTGTGGGACAAAACAAAAAACGTGCAGTAATAAACTTGACAGGACGGATAGAGGAACTTTCAGCTTCTATAATCTGTGTTTAGACGCTCAGATGGAGCTCAGTATTGATCACGAAGATGGCTGCTTTACCCAAACAGTTTCGCTGTATGTGTATTGTATGTATTAATTTATGTTGCTGTGGCTCGTGCGTAAATGTGCACAGTGTCTCTGGAGAGGCGCTTCACCCAGTGTTCATTTTAATGATCCTACTGCCCATCCACAATGACATTAACAATAACAACATCAGTGATATCAAAGTGAAATGACGCTAAGGAGTACGGTTAGAACTGTGCTTTATGAGGCACTACACAAACGGTTAAGGGCAGAAAGTTTGATTGCGAAGCTGATCATTTTAAATAATAATACAACTTATGAATACAAGAGGAACACTGCTGAGTCCTGCTCCGGCCACGGGTTGGTCCAATTGCATGTCACACCTGTTTTAAACGTCACAGCGGCTGAAAAGACTTCTGCAAAGGATACACCAGTGTATCCTCGCTTATAGCTCCTCCAGCAAGCCTGCTCGATCCTTGCTCCTTGAGGTGCATTTTAGAATTTGAGATGTCCTTCAAGATGGCACGTTGAGATCAATTTCTGGGTCACAGGCTCGAGGAGGCACCAATTTGGGAAATGAGGAAAGCCCCTTCTAACTGCTTAAACTGTTTAAAGCATAATGCAGCGAGTCTGGACTGATGTTTCTTTATTTCTTTCTTTTCCTCCGTATCCAAATACCGTAGTACACCATGGAAACTATAAAGATATACAAATAGATATACATAAAATAAGTACTTTTATACACATATTAGCCACATATTACAAAAATATGTTCACAATCATTGAAATCAATTCACTTAAATGACTACAAGTGGACAGTTACACCCCTAGTAAACAATGGCAAATGTTTTCAAATCATGGTTTCTGTTACTTCTTTTGTAACAGAACATGGACAGATACAGTTCACAAATATACTGGGTGGAATGTCAGAGCTCTATCAAGGTGTGATGGTAACAATGTGTTTCTTTTTAGTTTATTTAGATATGGACATGGATATGTTCATGGATGGACCATTCCATTCTCCGGTCCATTGTTTCAAAAAGCATCAGACCCCCACCTATACTACTATACTATAAGAATCAGATCAGAAGGAGCTTTATTGGCAAGTATGTTTTACACATACGAGGAATTGCTTTGGTGATAAGGGCTACACGCAGACAAACATACAGTTGACATAAATA